>NC_135780.1:12353334-12471328 GCF_028453695.1 Augochlora pura
GAGAGAGAGAGAGAGAGAGAGAGAGAGAGAGAGAGAGAGAGCCGTGCACGGTCGCCGCGCGGCAGCTGGTTGGTTCGGCGAACAGTCGATTCACGGCTAAAGAATAGCCGTTCGCGAGAATAATCGCCCCGCCGGCGGATCGTATCGGAGCGTGAACACGTTCCCGAATAGTTTCGTGCGCGAGTTACGATAGCGGCTTGTCATTGATACGTGTAAATAGGCCGTTAAAGTGCAGCGTCAACTTGGCGCGCGGCACTCGTGCTCTTGTTCGCGCTTGTTTCGCGGGCCCTCGTGCACAGGCTGTTACGTCCTCAATTCAAACGTGCCGTGAACGAATTAATTAGCGGCCGTGGGGGGAGACTCGCGAAGAGGAACCGCAGTCACGTACCGTGCCGCATTTGTCGGCGTCGCCGACGCCGCCGTCCGCGTTTCGCACTCGTGCAAAACGGCCCGCGTTAAAAATCCTAGCCGCCGTCGCGGCGCGACGCGTTCGCCAGAAGGGCATAAGCGGTTGACACTAACTTCCACCCGGTTACTGCGACATTAACTCCTTGACGGACTCGTAAAACGACGAGTATCTCCAGCGAGAGAGAGAGAGAGAGAGGGACAGAAGAGCGGGCGTAAGAAACGCGTAATCTTTTTACGTTGCTAATTGCGCGACGGTGCAACCGGATCTGTGTATAACGTTGCCACTTTGACGCGCCTTTCGAGCCGCCGCCTTTGCTTCTCTGTTCGCGGGACAGTTCTCTAGGATTTTCTGATTCTTCTTCGATTTTTCAGTATACAGTAATATTCACGATATTTAGAAGGAATGAATGAAGCTGTGACAGTAAATCTAGCTAAAAATAACTAAGGGGCATCGCTTCTGTCATTTTTATTAAAATGTCTGCTTGGACTAATTTAATTTAATTCATTGTAATTTAATTATGGCAAATGACTCTCGATAGTGCATACAAATTTATAGTACCTCGGGTAGGTTAGTTCTTAATCGTATAAAATAAAAGAGTAGTACCGTGCTCGCGCGGAGCGCCTCGCCCGACCATGGTCGACCTATTCCACTAGCCGCGCTCGGCGAAGGCCGTCGATCGAGATCAGCGCGATGCTCGCTCGCGGACTTGTCCGATAATATTTTCCGAAGCGAGATCCTATTGAATCGAAATCAGTGTCGCAGAATCGTTAACCGATGCCTGCTAATTGGTCGGATATTTGATCGCGGGAGCGATCCGGTTCGATCGTCGAAAGGAAATTTCCTGTCGGCCCGAGCGACGTTCATTTTCAACGAGATTTAAACACGGCTAAGGTCTCTCAGCCTTCGGAAAGCCCGGCGATATCCTCCCTTCTTACCTCGAGCTCTCCCGTTTCCTCTATCCCACGGTAATCCCGAGGCTTCGTACACGAAACTTTCGAGGCTCGAACGTTCTCCCGCGGTTCCGTTAATGCGATTTCCTTGGAAGGATGTTCACCGAGCCGGCGAGCCACGGCCGGGTCCGTTCGGACCCCGACGTTTCCCTGGCTTCCCAACTTTTCGTCCTCTTTGCCCGTAGAACTTGCGGGAAAGTTCGCGGTCGCTCAGCATTTATTAAATACGCTGCGCAAACTTCGCTCGGCGCTTTGACCTCCGACCGCGGAAATTAGACACAGCGGGGCACGGTTAAATTTACAGCGAGTTCGTGCGCTCTTTGCTCGAGTTCGGCGAGCTTCTGATATCGGTAGACTAGGATATAGAACGACTTCAATGAAAAAATAGCAAACAGGCATGTACCTGTAAGATGAGATGAATTAAAGCGAGAGAGAGAATTTGTTCTTCTAATTTTAATTGCAGAACTTTTAATTTAAGATCCATAGACAGCTCAGTTTTTTCTGAAAAGTCCATTCTCTGGTCGATCCACGTGGATCCTGCGAACTTTGAATCACCAGCCTTCGTTGTTCGTTTCTCGTTATACGTGCTCGTTGTCGTTCGTCGCCGCGTGCTCGACGGTCCCGCTTTAACGCGATCGCAACGCATTGAATACAGGAGCGGGGCCAATAATCGTTTCCCGGTTGAACGAGATCTTCCGTAATTAGTAATTCTGGCCGGACCGGTTCCGTGTGTCGCGATATCCATCCGCGCCGAGGATTTTCCATTGAAGCGGGGGCTTTCATTTACGAAGCAATTTGTCCCCGTCAAATATTGACGGCGTATCCCGCCTATTAATTACAGAATTAACATTCCCGTGCCGGGACGCGCATCGCCGGTGTCGTGTCTCGCGTCGAACCGTGCCAAATATTCGGGCGGAGGGTTCGCCGGGGCACTTTCGACACGCAACTGCGATTCGTCGTAGCGAGCCCCTGAACTTTTCGAAATTCGCACGCTAGTTTCGTCGATTAGATATTAATGTTGTAGAATCGTTCCGACACGGTTGGAAAACTTCTCCGACAGTTCGAATGATGAGCCAATTGTAATTGGTCCAACGAGGGGGTGACCTCAAAAATTAGATCGAGTTGCCGCGTTTTGACGAGACTGAGATGTGACAGCGATTTCTAGTAATTAATGGTTAAGTGTGAATGCTATTCTTTTAAAGTTCTATTCTTTGAGAATGCACTAAAATACTGTTCCTTTACGCGATACTAAAATTAACCCCCTTCTCACCAATATATAAATATTCAAAAAGATATCAATCGTCTTTTCTCCCGAATGAATTATAAACGATCAGGCGTCACAGAGCTTCTAATCATTGTAACTGCATAAAAAAGTGGTACAGCGAACGGATTCAAAAATGAGTAGAAAAATCGATGTTAAAAGCAGCTGACGGGCGAGAGTTAATGGAAAACGTTTAGGTTAACGTTTCATGGAGCCTCTCTCAGCGAAAGTTTTCCCGATCGAGGAAAGAGTTCGCGGCTGGTTTCGGCGAGGAAATATTATGCCATCGGTGTATCCGCGAGGATCGATCGCGGTCGCGCGTGCCGCGAATTGATCGCTCGTCGCTATCATCGACATCGTGGCTTTCTAATTATAATTACGTGCCGCGCGTGTATCGTCGCACCGGCTGCGTTATTAATAGAGGTAAATTTCGGCCGTGTAAATGTACGGCCGCGGACGGTCCGCGCGAGTTTAATCGGGCCGCGGCGCGCCGGCGAGTCCTCTCGCGAGCGAGGGCATTTTGCAATATTAAACAACGCACTTTTCATTTCTGCCTCGATTTCGCGCGGCGGTCGCGCGTTCGGAAACTGGGTCGAACTTAACAAAATTTTTTCTGCGCGGGGGTTCGAACCCCGGCGAAACGAAAGTCTCGCGCGCGCGGAGTGTCCTTCTCGGCGCTGGCAATTTGAATGAGAACGCGCGATTTTCAGGGTCGGGCTGGCCGTTATGCAACCTTGCACCGAGCACAGCCGTTCAATGATTCTAGCTCGCCGGAATTTCGGCTCGAAGACGATGTTCGTCGAGACGAATTTATTCTTCGGATTATTTTCTTTGACGGAATCTGTCGCAGGTAGACTTAAACAACGCCGCGTTCCCAGTGGAAAATATAATCATCGCATATAAAGTATTTGTTGAGCTAACTAAAGTTTATCGAATCAAATGGAGCACTTCTGTGGAATCCGCAGGAGAGACGGATATCTAGAGTGTCTAGATGGAATGTTCAAATTGATCGAGCTTATTACCATATTTAACGAAGCCGCGCGAGAGAGAGAGAGAGAGAGAGAGAGCCGTGCCCGGGGAAGCGATGAAAGCGCTCGTACATTTGCTGACGGGAATGAAACCCGTCGGCCCTCCGACCGTTTTTCCGACGAAATCGAGGTTCGTTCGTCGAACGCGGTACCACGAAAGATCGGTCGCTCGTTTCTCCTCGAGTCCACGAGGACAAAGTGTCCGATGATCCGCGCGAGCCCGCTTGCGCCCGCCCCGGGTCCGCCCGGGCTGGAAAGGTTCGATCTAATAAAGCAGAAATTCGGTGAGCCGGGAGTGGAAGAATTAGTTGGCAGAAAAAAAGACCCGAGCAAGACGAAGAGGAATCGATAACGCGGACGGAAAGGGGGGGAGGGGGCGGGCGGGTGGCTTAAAGAAAGACGGCCGAGATTCGGAAGATGAATCGCCGGTGGTTGTGTATTATCGGAGCGGAATGACTCGTGTTCCCCGTGTCGGCCACACGGCGAAAACACGGCGAACGACGGGCCCGGGGTTTCCTGGCACCGGACCGACCCGAAAAATCGGCCGCGTTCGGTTCCATTTCGCTAGGAAAACTCGAAAACAAGCATCCATCAATTGTCTCTTCGCGAGCCATTGGGCGCTCATTGTCCGCGTCGGTTTCAAATATTATTATCGTCTCTATTGTTCGATGCCGCGTTGCCGTCCCGAACCGCGTGTTTGCTCGACTGCCACGGTCGCCGGACTGTGTGGATTTTATGTGAATTCACAGGCTCATAAACAATTCCACGGGTGCTCTGAGAATCGAATGAAAATCGATCTCCCTCCCCCCGGTTAATGGTTCCAGCGAGTCGAATATATTAGCTGTGCAAATTCCGTTCGCGCGGCCCGTTCTTTCGACGCGATTCCTTATTTACAATTTCCAATTTCCTATTCTAGTCGGGGTTTACTCTATCCTGGAGGAAATTGGCGAATGCCCCTGCCGCGAACGGGTTTATCGGGTTGATAATGGTTCGACGAGTAGATCGTAGACGTACGATGAAGATCGTCTATGGTCGGGCAGGAAATATAAGTCTGGGAACGATAGGATAAGGAGAAGGGGCGAGTGCAACGTGTACTGCTGTGGCCAGACGAGCTGCTGTATGAAATATTTATTTTCTATTGGGCGAAAGCGAAATGTGAATAAATACAACATATGTCCTAAATAAATGGAACAAATGTTCGAGACAAGTAAAACAAATTCGCAAAATAAGTGGAACAAATACAAATAGATGGGACAAATATTATAAATAAGTAGAATGAATGATGCCTGTGATCAGACCAGTGGAATGATGTGCGACCAGTCGATCAGACAAGTGGAACGAGTCCGTTTATGGCCAGGCGAGCGACGAGATAAGTAGAACAGATATTGCAAACGTCAGACAGATAGAATAGATGGTGTCTACGATCGGGCGAGTAGAATAGGACACGTGGTCAGACAAGTGGAACGAGTGCTCCTATGGCGAGACGAACGAAAGAAGGCTGGAATAAATACGTTATAAAATCATAATTAAACCAGATCAGTGGCACAGATACCGTAGAACATGGTGCGTAGTCAGACAAGTAGAACGAGTGCGCGTATGGCCGGCCAAGCGACGAGATAAGTGGAACAACATGGTCAGACCGGTGGAACAGATAATAACTATGATCAAGCGAGCAGATTTCGTGACGTAGTCGGGCAAGTAATATTACAATTAAAACGATTGTAACCAAATTGATGTCTTCGGATTACCGTGGTGTCTGTACAGGATATTCAACAAATTGTGTAAAAGAAAATTGATTTTTAGATTGACAAAAGTGACTGTTGGGAAATTAATTGGCACATAATTCGATTGATATTTCTAAATTCTATTCGCAAGTAAAACACGCAGCTGCGATCACGCGAGGCGCGAACAAAGTAAAACCGATAGTTTCACTGATCAGGCAAGTAGAATAGCGTACGACTACGCCGACGTAGAGTGTCCTACGATCGCAGAAACAGAATAGACGATCGGGCGGGTGAAGCGAAGTTTGATCGCGTTTAATCCCGAAAACGCGGCGAGCACCGTAGACGAATTAATATTAATCATCGCGAATCCAGTGGAAGTTTGGTAATCCGCGAAGTCACCGGTACGAGAACAAACTACCACGGATGGTGTACGGGTATAGGGGATCGGGCCTGCGTCGCTCGGCTGTCCAATTTCGCCGGTGAAAATCGACAGCCGGGGTCGCGAGAGGGTGAACAACCCCCGAGACCGTTCTCGCGACAGGCTCTGGATCGCGCGAGGCGTATCGACAGGACTCGTTTGAAAATCGATAGGCGGTATCGCGAGCATCGCGCGTCAGGCGACGCAAGAAGGGGGGTCGTCGCTGAGAAAAAAAAGGGGGGGGGAGGGCCGTGGGACCAGGTTACGGGGCGCTGTGTCTCGCTTGTTATTCATCTTTCATTCGAGGCTCGACTCTCTCTCTCTCTCTCTGCTCCGCTTTCTATACTCTTCTCTCTACTCTTCTCCGCGCTTCGAATCGCTCCGGTTCGCGCCGGGCCACTCTCGGCTCCACTCGGGGCGGTCGGTCTTGCTGCCTTCTAAAAATAGTCGCGCATCGAATAACGAGCCGGCCACCGCGCCGCTAAGGGTTGAAGTTTGCATTGTGAACGCGTACGGCCCGCCCCCTGCACACGACTGCCCCCATGTAACCGAAGATTTGACCCAATGACCCAGCGAACCGAGCCGAAACCGGCCGGAAACGCCCGACCGACGCGCGTCGCCTCCGACCACCCCGTCTCTCTCTACATCTCCCACTCTCTCTCTCTCAGACTCTCTCCTGCTTCCTCTTTCTCTCTCTCTCTCTTTTTCCACCCTCCTTTCACCTGTCACGCCGTTTTTCTCGTTTCGAGTATCGCGCCGACTGCCAGTCGTTTCTGTCGGTGTCTTCGCCGATACTGCGACTCGTCATTTTTATTGGCTCGCCCTCTCCGGTGCAAGCCGGACCTACGAATCCTCGCCAACCCCTTCCCGCCTCCCCCGCCGCCCCCTCGAACCTGTAACTCGGTTTTTATTTTCTCTGCCGCACAGCGCGTGCCATCGGTTACTTCTATCGGCATTTCCGACAATATTGTGACTCGTCCTTTTCCTGTTCGCTTCACATGTAGTCCTCTTCTGCCTCGCATCGACGTTTCCCCAGAGTCACTTTAATCGCACCGAAGTTTCACCGTACCGAAAATTCTTCTCCCGCACTTCGAGACCCCGGCTCACCCCTTTTGTCGCAACCGAGGATTAATGTTAAAAGTTGGTTTCTCTTAAATCGTGACGGACACGTTTTAACAGCGTGCATTGGATTCGTTCGATTTAACGATTTTAAATAGTAACCTGTGTTGCAGGAAGATGGAAATGTGGTATAATTAAAGTAAAAATAAGTAAATAATAATTAAGAATTACATTCTGGGTAAAGATACAGATGTCTAACGAGTACACGACAGAATTAGAGATTAGATCCGGTGCGTTTATGGAAGTTGTTAATTACTCCATTGACGCAGTCGCGTCGGGTCAAGAAACAGTTGATATCCATGGGGAACATGGCGGCCATTCGTATCGCTATCGTACACGGTGGCTCGCGGCAAGCCCAGCTCGCCCAGCTCGCCGCAAGTAGAGCAAGTTCGCAGAAGACAACGACGCGTCCGGCGCGCGGTTTAAAAATGAACCGTTGCAGTTGTTTATCGCTTCCGGCTGCATTATTTCTGCGCGGCGGTTGTGTGCAGGTCTATCGACGGCCTGGAATCGACTGGCCTCTCTCCTCTTGTCCATAGACGGTATCGATTAACGGGCGTAATTCTGACGCGACCGCGAACAATATTCGTTCGTTTATTTATCAGAAACAGGCCGGACGGTTTTCGTGAGCGAGCGCGTATCGGCCGCGGCCGGCTCGCGATCCGATTAGAACGGGCTCGGCGAAAACAAGCGACAGCCTGCGGAGTCGGCTCGATTTAATAAATACCGAGCAGCCATTAATGAACGGGGCTTCGGCTCGAGGCAGGAATCCGCGGTTATCGGGGCCGCGTCGGGTATTTATAAAATATTAGGCTGGCCCCGCGCGGTCAAAGTTTCCCCGATGTTTTCCGCGTATACGGCGGTTCGGCGGTCGGAGAACCGGCCGGAACGGTGCGGAACGGGCCGAAACTTTTCGTCCCCGTTACCGTCGAATATTTCTTTCCGATCCGGCGAACCGTCCCGGCCAACTATCCGCTCAACTATTTGCTGGCAACAACGAATCGTCGACTCGACAACGACGACGAATATTTCTCCGTCCAAACAGCAACGCCGTCCGTCAGAGGATTCACTGTCGATAGACGAGTAGATATATTCCGTTAAACGCGACACCATATTTCCTCGCCGGTGATCGCTTCGCGGACCTCGCTGCGTCGTTTCGATCCACCGACGAATCGATGACGGTAATTATTAGACTGCGAATATTGTCCGCCGGTAGTCACTGAGATACTCCTTCGTCTCTTTAATAATTACAGCAGGTTGAAAGCGACGTATCGATGCTCTTTAATTCCTTCGCCGTCTATTCTTATTGCTTCTTTCTCGCCTGTTCCTTTGTCGACGAAAATATCGTCGGCGAATCGGATCGTCGATGATTTCAAAGCAACCCGGTTTCTTCGTCTCCCCGAGAACCTTTCCATCTTAATTTACTTAAAACTATCGCGGCAAATATTTGTCGACGTTGCTGGAAGGGCAAACTGTGCCATTTCGTGGGCCGCGGGAGCGCGGTACCATTTCAGGGTTAAAAAGCCGGGCGGAGCGGATTTTTCCCGGCGAAGCGGCGAGCGCGCGAATTATTTGTTCCGAGAGAAGTTGCCAGGGGGGAAAAATCGGGAACCGTGTGTGTATGTGTGTGCGTGTGTTAGAGGCTCGGGGCGACAGAATTCAGCGGATGTAACTCGCGGCCGATCGCCCTCGGTCCCGTCGAGAATCGATATTTTTCGGCACTCCGGCCTCCTCTCGTCCGCCCCTCCCCCGCCGCCGAAAAATGCAAATCCCCGCGACGGCTGCAACCTGGACAATTTTCTGGTATTATTGGGCCTGTATTTTCAATCCATTTTTCCGCTTTCCGGAAGCGCAAAGGGGATCCCTCTGTTCCGTTATCGATCGCGCGAACGATACCGCTAATCGGGAGAATTTCCTGGAAAAAAAAAATTCACGGGAGGCGCGCGCGGCATTTTCGGTGTTCGCGATCCGAACGGGCGCCGAAGGGCGGAAAAAACGAAATGTTCCGTGAGAGGAGACCCGCGGATGCGTTCCTACGCGCATCCACAGGCACCATCCTCCGCGTTCTCGTTTTTATTCAGTCCCGGTTATTCGAGACACGTGACTCACGTTATCTCAGACAAGGAGCACGTCTCGCAGATTTTCGCTGAGACGTTTCTCGAGCGATGCGCCGCGCCGGTGAACCATTATTTATGAATATTATAAAACTCAGAGATCATATCTCATTTCTAATAATTATTTCTAATAATAATCCTTTATGTCGCCACACCGTTTTGTTCTGCGAATCATTGCGCAACATACGGATATTAAAGTTGTATCGATAGATGGCCGAAAACAATCGCGACGGGAGATAGGTAATGCGCGGCAGGTAGCGTTTGTTGCTAGAAAATGGAAATGGGAACGACTCCCGTTTAATATTCGAAATAGAAGCGCCGTGTCGAGCGGTGCGGCGATAGCTACCCTCTTCCGCCACTCTATTTTCGAGCCACATCCGGTCGCCTACGAGTGCCGATCCTGAATAGAAACTGATCAGTTTTCGATGGGAGTTTTGCACCGACGTTTTTTTTTCCGCGCTACCGTGGACCGTTTCGATGGCTGAACGCAGGAGACCGAGTGAAAAATATGCGATACGATAGTGGTCGACGTGACGACAACCGGATGTTTATGCAAATGGATATTTTTGTAGAAAGTAAATGATATTATGGTACCCAGAGAGGAATTCCAAAGGAACGGTAGCTTTATATATATTATTATTATATAAAATCCGTTCACGCTGAGTAACTCGTTTTCAGAGAATAATCGGTCTCATTATTTCGCATATCTTTTTGCACAGTTCTCGTACACATTTCGCATGAATATTTTGCATATATATTCTACATATATATCCCACATATTGCTTCATATCTCGCACATTAATTCCGCATAAAGATCCGCCCACATAACGTTCACGTATTTCCAGCTTCGTTTTCGAGCGGAAACCGGCTCGAAACGTTCGAAAAGACAAGCGCGCACGTCCGAGCTCGCGTTTCCGTATCGATCGGGAACAATATGTTCGGTTTTCGGCACAGTTTTACCTGCAGGATCGGGCCCTGTTATCCGGCCAAATTCGAATGTATATCGTTGATTGAATTAATTGCCGCGCGGAGAATAACGTTTCGCCAGTTTCCGGCAATTTGTAATGCCGTATCGCCCGGTGTCTGCGGCGCGATGAAAATAATTGCGGAAGAATACGCGGAACGCTCCGGGGACGTCTCGCACGCGGAGGGGCCGGGTTCCGTGCGCTCGGATTCGTTGACAAATTGATATCCCCGATGTCGCGTGTCCGGTAATTAACGTCCGTAATTAAAGCCGCGTTTGTTCCCACGAGCGCAGGGGGTAGGTAGGCGGCTCGTCGGCGTGCACGCGAAATTGTTTATGCGCGAGACGAGCCCACGCGAGTCCCGGCTTAACAGGTGAAAGGGGACAAAGGGGATTGAAATTTTTCGGTCGCCAAACTTTTTCAATAAAGCCTACGGGCACGCCGACGACCAATCCTCCGAACCTTCACCTTTCGAATATGTTTTTCCGTTCTCCGGCGATCCCGGAATCCTCGCTGATCGGACGAGACGACCTTGCCACACGGAGATGGGAATTTTCGGGGGGAAAGATTAGAAAATTAAATTAAAAATAAAGACAGCGCTGTATGTATCTCAGTTACTAGGCACGAAATATGAGAATTTTAAACAGCATATAGTACGAGAACCGCGTATCCTAAGCATTTTTGGGAAAAGGTAGCGTCCCGCGTTCGCGAGACGTCGCTGTGCAAGACACGCCTTTCTCCTCGATTCGACCTGATGCAGCTCCTAGAAAAAAAAAATCGAGCGAGTTCGACCTAGTTTCGGTACGCAAGCTCTTAACGACTTCATAAGATTCGCCGTTTCGCGATCGGCGGCGCGGAAACCTAATCACTTAAATGCCAAGTTACGCGGAAGCCGGCCCAGGTGGGGAGCATTGTAAACGACCGGCGGGGCCGAGACATCGGAATTAACTAATTCCATTTCGATACCCACCCTGGAATTCCTGCTGGAAATGGAATCGAGTTACTGCGGGAGTTCTGGAAGCGTCGTTTCGTTTTCCGCGAGTTTCGTCGACTTTTAAACGAATGAGCACACGGGTCCTCTCACGGTGAGACGAAAGGTAAAGAGAGAGAGAGGGAGAGAGGATCCGAGGCTCGTCGACGCATTTTCGAAACAATCGCCAGGCCGATTCCGCGTCGTTCGGTTGTCCGAAGGCCGTGCAAATATCGCGGCGGGATTTTCGCGCGCGTGTAATTAGCTAAATGAGTTTGAGGAGCCCGGTCTCGAATGGATCTCTCTCTCTCGATCGAAGCTGTAGGGTACGGGGGCCGAGTGGGCACCTTTCTTCTACGAGTGGCTTCTTCACCGTTCGTACGACACTGGCCTCTTCTCGCGAGCGAAGAAGACGAGCACTGTGTTTCACCGTGAAACGGACTGCGTCGAATCGACGCGACAAGACGTGACGCGACGGTTCTGCAGGTTCTTCGCGAGAACGCTGGCCACTGTCACGGCGGCCATTTTCCTACGAGCCATGCCAAAAATCCATAGACATGCGAAACCATCCGTTGTCCAGTGTGCAGCACTTCGTAGGAATCGTTCCGGAAAATGGCGACTAGAAAGGAGAGAAATTTATATCACGCTGGAAAATATCTTTAACTTTGACCTTTTGTGCGTCCGCTCCTTCGGGCGCAATTCATTTCAATTTTGGGGAATTCGGAAATGTCAGTGCATCGTTTTTAATTTATTAAAATCGCTACGGAGAGAAGGAACTCGCTATTTAGTTTATATTTTTTAGCAATCGAGGCGGGCGATTTTTATTTAAGTTGCGACTTTGATGTTGGAGGTCGCAAAAATTCTAGCAAACTCTGCATGATGTAAAATGGCGGAACTGACTCGGAAATAACCTGACATAACCTTAAATAACCGAGTTTTGAAGCCTATGGGCTGCAGCCTGTAGGTCGTAGATCTTTCTAAAAGAGTAGTTTACGCGACCAATTAATTTATCCGTCTAATTTATGACGTCGACTCGGGGGCACGCCCAGAACACGGCGCCAACTTCGAAATTCCTAAGCCACCCCTAAATCTTGACGCGACGAAGGGGCGCGATCAGACGCTGCGTCTTAGGAACCGAGCCGCGAACAACAGCGCGACTTCAAAGTCTTGCAAGATACTTGTGCGCTGTAATAAAAGGAAACATGGGCGAAGTCGCGGAGACAATGGGAACACGTCTTCCGATCCTCCTCGAATGAGAACCGTGGTTTGTTGCCGCGGTTGTTGACTCTAATTAGCAGCTCGCCGTGTCGAATCTTTAGAAACCGGGAACTATTTTCAGCTCTCGGGCTCTGTCTTGCAATTTGAAATTTCGCTGGCTTCTTCGACGATGTTCACCCCTTTGTGCGCGGGTGTCTTTCGACGTGTGGTGCCGGGCGATGAGAATTCGGTTGAATCACGGGACTCCGGGGAACCGGAGTCGATGAAAAACGCTCGATCGCGTTTGGAAAGTTGTCCCGCGGGACTGGAAACTCTCGGGAATAATTTCGCGACGAATGTTTACATACGCCCCCGTAGTTTCAGGTTCCTTCGATGCTCGGACCGTGCGTAATACAGGCGAGAAGAATATTTTTTAATCAGCCATCGAAAGCTTTAATTTATTGGCGAAATAGTCAAGTATCGTTTCAAGAGAAATATAAAATTTCGAAAGGAAATAATAAACCGAGTAGAAATTTTTGCAATTTTACCATCGCGCTCGCTAACTAGATAATTTTATAAGTAACTTTACTAATTAAACCATGGTAATGTTTATTACCGATGCAATACTTTCGTTAATTCTATCCATTGGAATTAACTTCGGAGCGGTACCAGAAAAGTAAGTTACTAGGGAATGATTAGAGACGGGACCGAGTAAATACAACTCCGGGAGGCGACAAAAAGGACTTCGCCGGATACGCTTTAGACGACGACGGGGAACGCGATGCATAGTAATTGGGTTGCCGCCATTTCGTTGGCTCCCACGCGTACCGGAGATTCCCACGTACACCGAATGCCGACGCACGTTGAAAGGGACGGGGAATGCACAAAAGAAGGAGAAAATAACAGAGAGAAATTAGCGGAAGACAATTTGTGTACACGGTCTAGAATGTCGGGGGCGCAAACATCGAAATGGCACGCGCGGTTAAATTTCCGGGATAATTGTTTGAGAGTCAACACCAGCCACGCAACTAAATGTTTAAAAACCGTGCAAATGTCTTGCAGCTTGTAAAAGAAAATACCGTTTATCGAATCGTTTATCGCGATTTATGAAACAACTGGCACTAGTGTTTTACATTCAACACAGTCAACGTCAAAATATAATTTCTATTACAATATAATGTTCTAAATAAATAAATATTTTAAAGTTCATTAGATTATGGAGAAACGTCGAATCAGCGGACAGTGGTATAAATATTCAGCGACGGAATTTTTCAGTCGCGGTAATCTAGACGATAATCTCATACCCTGCGAAAAGCGTTCCATAATAGGTACTTTCGCCTCGGTTAATTCTGGATTAATCCGTGGGAGTTGCAGCCGATTTAGCATCCATTTCTCCGAAGCGCGTTGTCCCCACCTTTCGTCGACGGTAAGAGCAGAAGCAGCGGCGACGGAAAGCAGCCTCTTTCCGGCTGTATCGACGTTCCCCGCCCACGCGGTGCCGTGCCCAGATGATTTTCGGAAGCGGCTGGCAAACGAATAACAGCGCGTGGAAGCGCACGGACAAATTGTATCGCCGATTCCGCGGCACAATAGCGGCGGCCGCCGCGGGTTTCAGCAAGGCAAATGCCAGAAAGCTTGCATAAAAGTGAGAGAGGGAGAGAGAGAGGGAGAGGGATAGAGAGAGAAGGAGAGAGGAAGGCAGCGGAGAAAAGCGGCGGGGGTTCGAGGATCTCGAAAATGAATACACACAGAAAAGCTGCGCGCGGACGTAAATAGAGGGGAAGATTCGCGAAGTGGGACGTGTTCTAAAAATGGCGCGGCGCTCTCTAAAGATAGAAAAATACTTAAAAGCGCTCGAGGGAATCCTCTCTCCGAGGAGAATCGGGGACGAAGAAATATTAGAGGAGCACGAATTATCGACCGTCTAGTAACTTCGTAACGAGAGAGGGAGAGTCTGAGAGAAAGAGAGAGAGCGATAGAGAGAGAGAGGAAGTAGGGTGGGCGCGCAAGCACGCGGCGGCTGCAAATATCCTCGAAATTCGAGGAATTTCCTCTGTGTGTAACCTTTCCGTTTCATCATTTTAATAGGCGGGCTCTCGTTCCGCTCGGAGCCGAACGCAGCGGGTCGCGTGTCGCCGGGAATTTCGAATCGGATTTTCCTCGTACCTCTCTCTCTCTCTCTCTCGCAGCTTTATTGCAGCGAACCAATACTTACAGCCGCCGCGTCCATATACTTCGGGACGATTTCGATTCTCCCCTTAAATCTCGGATTTTCTTCCTTAGTCCGCAGTCAAACGCTAACGATGTTTGTACAATGCTTCTCCATTACTGGCTGGCAAGAAATCCTGTTACTCGTTTTGGGACGATGACGAGAATAGCAACCGTTCTTTTCGAACTATTTAAAAGGTCGAACGATTAGAGAAATCTTCAGGTAAAAGTTTGGTTGTTCTTGCTTATTTTTAAGAACAATCTCTTTTAGATTTATTGCGAGAACGAATGCCTGCGGAATTTGTAATAGAAAAGCTTAGATTCGATTTGTTTAACTGATTGCATCGGGAAGATGGATAGAACGGACAAGTTTCGTTCAAACTTTTCATGAATTCGCACCGATAGAAGAATCTAGTTTGCCTTTGTTTAACTAGTTTCACTCGCGCACGAAAGTTAGGTGGTATAGAAACGTTTCTTTTGTACTTTTTGCCAGGAATGTTTCGGGGAATTTACACTGTCAAATGGTAGGAATTTAGCTGCAGAGCCGGTTCGTCTAGTTTCACTCGTTTCGAGTTGATGCGTGGGACGGAAACGTTTCGCTTGATCTTTTTACGAGGAGCGCTTAGCGAATTTGCACAGTCGAGTGGCGGAATTTAGCTTTGTTTTGTTTGACTATTAGCTGGGAAGCAGTGTTGGATAAGAGCGACGTGTGCGACGAGTGGAGTCAAGACGGTTACGTCAGGAACAGCGTCGCCTAAGCGTAAAGTGTTCGATGTCAAGGGAAACGGCGCGGGCTATTTTCGAAAGAACTATAAGTAATGCAGTCCGATGCAATTCGATGCAATTGAATGCAATTAACGTTATGGAACTGCGGATAACGTTTCACGCAATCGATAATATTTCGCACGCAACGTTCGAACAGCGAGCACGGTGATACCTGTGGATATTACTGTGTGTTCGCGAAAGAGGTCTCGCCGATCGATAATAGAAATCTATTGCACGCCGTGTTTCGCGTGTTTCCAAACTGAACAGACTACGCGCGCATTTTATGGACGTTAAACAAAGCTCGTTAGCTCCGAACCGAACGGGTCCAGGTGAAGCGGTGTATGTTTCGTTGCGCTCGTTTGCCTAAGCACCGAAATAAATCAGGTACCCATAACGTCTTGAAAATTATACCGGAGAGCTTCACGATCTCGCGATTGTTAATGACCGAGCACGTTCGTATCGCCAATGCTCTAAAACTTTGCTTTTAAGGAAATTTTGCGGTAAGCGTCGACGCCGGTTCCCCCGATTTTTCCAAGAAAACATCCGCGGGCGAAACAAACAAGAGTAAGAAGGGCGAAACTCGATCGACTGGGTCGTTGAAAAACAGCTCGCCCCGGAATGGTTAACGAATAGGATGCCGCGTCGGATAGGAGAAGTCGGTCGACGGCTGATCATTTATCAGAGGAGAATAATTGACGTCGACGCGACAGCTCGCAGGGAGCGTCTTCGGTTATCCTGAACGCATCCTACGGCGGCTGCAGTTTGTCAGTGTCCAGGGACCCGTCAAAAACTCCGACAACACACCCCCGTAGCGCCCGAATTTCAACGAAATTGAAATATTGCGCACGCCTCGTTCAATTGTTTGCAAGAACGAATTCAGATATTGATAACCAATCTTCCACCGTCTCTTACACTTTTACCAACGTCTTCTCGTTTCTTTGCTTTCGCAGGCTTGTCTAGATCGATCCGACGCTTCGCGTAACTTTTTCCATCGAACACGAATCCATCGAACTTGCAAGTTAGATTACTTGTTGGATACGAAAATCGTTATCACTAGACTGTGGATCTTCTCATTTTCATGCGATACTTTCCAAACTATTCGAGAAATTATGAGAAGAATCGAAGAAATATCGCGACGAATTTAGTAAAATATTGACTATATTCAATTTAATAACATGCTATAATTGATGCACTCATCCTATTCTGGCGACAAAGAAACACCCCGGAATGCTCCGATTAAAAGAATCGATTCCGCGACGCGAATATTTTCGGTATCGTCCCGTTAATCGGTGTGTGCTTCCCTCCGGCGTGTGGGTGTACGTCGCGTGGCCATTATTCCGGGGGATTCGTCGGCCTCCTAATAACGGAGATACCGTCGTCGATTCGGTTATCTCGTTGTCATTCACGGGATCGTTCCGTATTCGGTATTCATCGGTGAATATCGGCAATTTTCAATGATCGGGCCCGCGGCCGATGCTGGTTGGGGGTTCGGGCGGACAGGGGCAGAGAGGGCCGCGGGGACAGGGGCAGGATAGAAGGTAGGATAGAGGGCTTGGGGGAAGGAGGGCACAATGCCGGCGAGCCGCGCGTCGAAAGTCTATTAAATTCCGGCCAATTCTCCGGGTCGGACAATGAGTCACCGTTTCGTTTATCGTTCTCCCTTCGATCGTTTACCATTATCAGACGATTGTGTGCGCGTGCACGTGCCCGCGCGTGTGCGCGCGAGAGTGCGAAAATATTTCTCGGGCGCATTTACATCGAGCCTGTTCGCCGAGCATCGCGGGCCTCGCCGCTGAAAACAACCATGACTGTGAACCGGCAATTTATCCTCGATTATCGGCCTGCGTTCTCGGCTTCTTTAACCCTTTGACCGCGGCCTGATCGAACTCAATGAAGCCGCGAGCGTTTCGCAACGAGAAAATGAAATTGCGGCGAGAAACGCTTTATCGGAAGCAAGAAAGAGACGTTTGCAAATACGTTTTCAAAGTCGGTGACTTAATTTGCTATAGCTTACTTTACTGTAGTCTCTTTCTATTTTGTATAGATATACACTAGATTATTTTGTCTCTGATGTAGAAGATATTAAATTTGACTGCAAAAGGTGTTATAATTTTTTTGAGAAAAAGCTAGGAGAACACTGTTCGCGTTAGAACACACCCTTAAAATCACAAGAGTAGGGGCGAAATAGTTTCACCGCCCCTCGCGCTTCGAATCGAATAAAAGCCGCCCCGAGATCGATTTTTTTCGGAGACGACGACTCCCGGTCTCCGTTTCCAGTAATATTGTTACGCAACAAAGGACACCGCGGCTCTATCCGACAGAAGGGCGCGAGCGAGAGAGGAGAGACCGTGCAAGCCGCGGGCTTGTCACCGGAATTCAAGCGGCCGGCTCAGCCTTGGGGCGAGTTTCCATCGGCGCACGCGATCCACGCTCGTTTCGCCGACAAATCGTGCCCGTAATCGGTGCAGTTTCGCTTTTCGTTCGCCCGATAAAAGTCCTAGGTGCTCGGGCCTCGAGCCGAGGAACGAAAACAAAAACGAACGCACGCCGTTTAGCGTGCGGACCCGAGCCGATACGCTTCGGTTTCGTGACGAATCCGTCGCGATCGAGATTGTCGATCACGGGATTGGTAACACGGAACACCGGCGGAGGGGGGAGGCACTCGAGAAAAATTTCTGCCACGGGCGAGGATCGACGGCGGACCGGTCTAAACGAACGATTTCCTTCCGGCATTTTCTCGCCTTCGTTACGAAAAACAAACCGAGGAGAAATTGTTTCTCCCCTGGAATCGAATCCGTTCGCCCGGCTCTGATATTTCTATCGCGACCGGGAACTTTCGTGTCGTTTCTTCGCCCCCCCCCCCCCTCCCCGGGGAACTTGGCTCATTTCTGCGAACTTACTTAGCCCGTATCTCGTTTAACTGGGCTACCGCTCGCGGAATCGGACGACGAATCGGAAGGGAAACACCGGAAGCGAAAACTATGCGGTGCGATGAAAAAGTTACCCGAACTGTTTCTCTCTCTCTCTCTTCCCCTGTTCGCGTCCGGATGAATTCACCTTGGTTCACGATGTCGTACACGCTGGTTTACAGCTGTTTTTCGAGTCGTCGCCTATAGTGCTCAGAACTATTTTAATTGTAATCATTGTGTTCCGACATTTCAATGATCCGACACTTCAATGATCAAATATTGCCAACGAGAGAACGACCCAGCTAACGCCAGGTTAATTAATGCTAGCTTATAACGTATAGAGGATTTTTTAATTTACTCGCAGATTCGACCGTGTGCCCGATAGATTTTCTCTGCGGAGGTCCGATCGTTTCGCGAAACCGAACACGTCGGACGCGATTACGGTAAACATCCCGAAGCTCTTTCGATGGAACGCCGCTGCCGGGGAACAACAGTTGCATCGATCCCTTTGAGTTTCGGCGCAGGGACGGGGGGGGGGGGGGGAACCAAACGGGGGAAAAACGAAAAAGAAAACGACGAGGAATTAATAACGCGAGTTACGGCGAACAAAAGGGGGACTCTCTTCGCAGATTTCCGGGCGCAGCTCGATCGTAAAAGCGCCCCGGTGCATTGTTTCTTTCAATCCATTTCCCTCCGATCCCCGAGTCCGAAACTCGAAACCGGGCCGAGGACTAATTGCGAGGGAATTAATTAACGCCGATTATTTCTCGGTCGATTTAAATAAAGGGGGAGCTTCCGCCCCGTGCCCGATTCGGCCGCGCCTGTCGAACGCCGAGGCGTGAAAATACGCGCGATTCGTCGAGCGACCCTTGAAAAGTTCAAGGAGACCGTGGAGCGGAAAAAATTTTCTAGCTCTTGAAAACGAAAGAAAAGGAAGGGAGAAAGAAAGAGAGAGAGGGAGAGGGGGGAGGGAGAACCGTATCGCTGTCTACAAATTACACCCTCAGCAGGATTTCTTAACCTGTTAACCGAGAGAGGGACCGGTTAACTTGTTATTTCTGTTCAATTAGATCTCCCATTATTTCTCGGTCCTTTCGGAGAGAAAAGTACTTCGATTAAGGAGAAGGTCGCTCGGCTGAATTGTTGGAAAATACAATTGTAGGTTTCAACTTGGTCTTCGAAATCGAAATAAAAAAAATAGAGAAAATTTTCTACAAGAATTTATGGATCATAAATATTGTTCCTTTCTTTTCAAATCGAAATCAATTTGACTGCTGAAAGGTTTAAATAGACTTTGAATGGATTAAATCTAAAATATCGTACTTGAGTGAAAAAGATCGATGTAATTTGGTCAGGTTCGAAAGAAAATGTTAAAAAAGGGTTAATCAACGGGATAAAAGTTGCGGGTAATTTCGTAGGAAAAAGTTGCAGAACAGACGCGTCACCTACTTCGATTTCTTCTGTGATCGATCAACGATACCTTCCAGAAGGGGTTGAACTCAGCCAGCCGGCAACGAAGATGTAAATAAATGCGGGCAACAACGAGGGGTTCTCGAAAGTTGCCGGAGTTGTTGTTGCTGGATAGTTTGTTGCGGGGTTGTTTCGGTATTTTGACGTTGACGGTTGACTGGCACGGGAAGCCCCGGGGTTGTCCCCGGCCCATCCACCGTCTTATTCCTGTCCCCCTTTCGGATCTTCCGTCGATCGTATCCCTCTCGCGCCAAAAATAGTAGCAGCTTTACAGAAAATTTATGTCAAGTCGAGGGATGATCGCGACGACGCTGCCAACGGGGTGATGACATCGACGAGCTATTGTCTACCCTTCTTCTCCCAGTCTTCCCACCTCCGTCTCTCTTCTCTCGCGTCTCCTCTCCCCCCCTCGCCCGTCTTTCTCCACTCCCCCCCTTCTCGCCGCACTTCCTCACCTTCTCGCATTACTGTCTTTCATGCTGTCGACTTATACCACCATTGTCGCGCTCTTCCGCGACGAATATCTCTCCCTTCCGGCCTCGTCTTTTCGGAAATGGATGACCACCCTCTTGGAAACTGTCGAAACGTCTCTTCTGCTCCGCACCCGTTTCCTCGCGTCGAAATACTCTCTAAATTCTAATTAACCCTCCGACGGAGCAGCATTTTCAAAAGTAGACTATTTACGGTATTTTTAATGTATCCGTCAATTTCTCCAAACATATCTTTAACGAACCTTTGTCTAGACTTCTATTAGTCTTTCTGTCGTTCCTGCGGTTAGTAAAATACTATTTACTTAATCGTTGTAAACTAGGTTATTCCTCTTAATATTAAATCCACCGCTACAACCGCTCAGATCGCGGGGCAACTTATTCAGCAAACACCATTCCTGAGCCGCTCAAGGATATTTTAAAATGACTGTCCACCAAGTGTCAGCGAAGTTTGAAGACAATAAAGTTTCCGATCGATAAAGTTCACAGTGAAAGTTACGCCGACGATATCCGTGGCACCTTTAAAACTGCACACCTAGAATAAATACTCCGTCCAAATCCATGGCTCGGCCCGGGCAAACCAACGTGCGGACGTTTCGGTTGATCGTCTTTGCGGGTATCGTAAAGGTATAGCCGCCCCCGGTGGGTTACGTAATCCAGCGGCGTATATAGCGGCCCGTGTGTCCGTCAAAATTATCGCCTGAACGATCGATGCGGACTTATCTCGAGGCTCTCGGTAAAGGTCGAGTCGTCGATTAGGCTGTGATCTACGGTCGATCTGCGATTAGGGTACGGACGGGGAGAACGATCTCGTCGAGAGCGTTCCTAGTGTTTCCTGTCAGCAGACGCGGCGTTTCGAAAGCACCGGCTTTCGATTTTAAGCATCGCTGGCGCGCGCTCCGATCGTCGACATCGATTCCCAAGATTTCTTTTACGACCAAGCGACTTTCGTTGCGATTTTCTGGCTGGGTAATCAGGTCTGAGTAATCAGAATATTAACTGTAATAAAATTCTAATATTGTATAAGTTTTTTAATTAGTGAAAAGAAGTTAGACTTCGTCGCTTGGAAATGTTGGCAATAAATATATAAGGAAAATATTTCAAGGTATAAATAATGGAAGAGAGTTTAAATTCGCGGAGTTTCCGGCCGACAACGCGCGGATCTTGATTTTCTCCGGGATCGATGGAATGGTCGAAAGTCAGGGAAGCGTCCCGACACGAAATCCGTCCGCGTTGCGACAGGTGCGACAGGAGCGCAGCCGTGACGGCCGGCTGCGGAGACGAGTGCGTGCAACTGCATTGGCTGCACCTTGACCCAGCGATCCGGCTTCGGTCGCGGCGGCTGAAACTCGCGTGCGAATCAAGATTAAGTAGCTGAAACACGGGCTGACCTTACTCGACGAGCACGATCGCCTTGTCTCGCGTCGGGTGCGTAGTTGGAACGTGTCTTTCCCGGCTGGAGTTCACCCCCATCGCGAATATCTAAACGATTTCACCAAGATCAAACTGTCGTTCGGGGTCTCCGCGGGAATCCGCTCGGAACAATGCCGCACGAAACGCCCCTTCCAGAAACGCGAAAACCACGAATACGCTTCAAACTGCTTGGCCGAGGTTCTCAGTCAATTATTAATCATTCGCACCGTTTCAACTCGGAGCTGTTTCAACTCCGGATCCAAAATGTATTTCCACTTTGTATTTCGATATTCCCATTTCGTAATTCAAATTTCTGTTTTGCATTTTATATTTCCATTTTGCATTTCAATTTTATATTTTACTTTCCCCATTTACATTTCATTGCATTTTCTTGTTATCTGCAATATTTCAACGAGGCAACCTTGTTGTGTTACGAAGGAAAAATAGAAAGTAATACCTGTCGTTAATTAGTAAGAATAGCTAACTAACAGATGCTGCAAAAGAGATGTATAAACAAATGTAAATAAATTTGACGATGGAAGAATGATCTTGAAAAGTTGTATAACAATTTTTACATGGCGCCTCGAGCGCAAAGAGTTAAGCAGTTCCGAGAGCGGCGATTAATATCTCGGGCGGAATAAAAAATTGGGACGTATCTGGGTTAGAAAGAAATATATTCTACGGAGCTGAAACAAAGCGTTTCATTAATATTTATTCGAGTGATCGTTTAATTGCGCCTTACTTGTACGAGCGTGTCTCGGCCGCATAAATACCTGCAGCCCTTTCATAATTAACTGGAGGGACAGCTAATAAGCTGCTGGAAAAGCTATGACTCAATGTAACGTTTATCGGATACGTCGCCAGTAGTAAAGACATGGATTGGTCAGACGTGCCGCGTGAATTTTTCAAGGTAATACTATAGCCGCCGTATCGTTGACAGCGCTAACATTTACAGTTCGTCAAAAAAAGTTATCCTACACCTTTTCACACGAAATAACTTTTTTTTTGTTAAAAGATAAAGCGACCTAAATTTTATTAAGATGGTAGCAAGATTAGTTTAGTAGATAATGGCGAAAGGATTGCTTTTAAAAACTGTGACTTTTGAGAAGAACTTTTTGGCTATTATTTGGCGAACTAATCCTTGCAATGTCTTAACAGAACTTAGATTGCCTGGTATAATTATAAAAGAGGTTATTTCGTTTTGAAAGGTGTTCGAAAACTTTGTTGGCTCACTGTACATCCGAAGACAGGAAATGATTGAGTAGACTGCAGGTGTAACCAGTAGTAGGAGTCCATATTGATCGGAGATCCGAGCAGCGTTTCTGGCATCCGGCTAAGTTCTACACCGCTTCTGCGTGACTAATAATCAACAGACTGCGGGTTTTTATGCATTTATAGCACGTGCAGATTTGTACCGTATTAAAATGCATACAGAATCGGAAGAGCCATTAGCATTTTGATGTTATTCTCGCGCCTGATCGTCGCAGAAAACATTCTCCCGCGTTCTAATTTTCATAAAACGCCGGACGATAGGAATTTCCACGAGGCACCGCAATATAATATCGATTTCATTTTTGCTTCGAGACAATTTTCTGATTGTCCCAAGAAAACTTTTTCCCTCGTTCTAATTTTTATAAAATGCGCGACAATAGGAATTCCGCACAATGCTTCTGGATCCGTTATTGATTTCACATCTTGCGACGAGCAAATTTTCTGGTCGTCGAAGAAAAGTTTACGCTCGTTCTAATTTCTCTAAAATATGCCGACGATTAAAAAGCTTGTGTCAATAGTCCAGAAATTTATAATTGTTGTTAAAACATATGGCGATGGGGATTCGCGCGAAGATCCGCGTTCTAGCGATCGGCGGGCGTGTGTGTTCGTGATTGGGCATGGACGGGATTAAAAGCGAGAAGATTCAAGGCTCGGCGATTCCCTCTAGGGTAAAGGCCGCGCACGAACAAAGGGAACGCTGATTTAACAGCGTGTTATCAGAAGAACGGTAAATATGATTGCCGTTATTTGTTGCGCAGTGAAATTCTGCCCGCTTATCGAGCGGGGCGATCTTTATCGGGGTCCGGGCCGGGCCGGCGTGACGCACGCGATCGAGAGAGAGAACGATTCGATATTCTCGAACGGAAAGGAACGGTCGCACGCACGTGCACGCGCACGCACGTACCCTCCTCCCGCTGTTTAATGGACTTTTCTACTTAGAGGCCAGCCAAGTGCTTGTACCGAACCTAGAACATCTTTCCCCTTTCACGTGAAACTATAACTAATCTACCCTTGAATGCCAGCGCCGCGTGCTTCCCGCCCGGATCCGGCCGAAAGTAAACAACCGAAAGCTGCGCCCGGATCTTTCCATCGATCCTCGCGCCCCACACTATATCATCTCGTCGGAAAAGCTAGCCGAAAAATTTTTCACATTTTTGAAATCTTAAAAATATCTCTATAGCTTTTTATCATTTTAATAAGTAAATAAATCACCTATTCTCGAGGTTAAACAAATTCAAAGAATAGAAAAGCGTAAGACGACTTATTCGATTAAATATCAACTTAACACCCGGAAAAAAATCGAAGGCGCGATTGGTCACCCTGCAGTAACCATCTCAGCCACCTTTCGACATCGCGCGAGTTTCATTCGATTTTCCGAATCCTCCCGTTTCCAATTTCGAGGCGTTACAAAGAGGTTCTCCCTTCGCCGGCGGTTCGTAAAATCGAGGGAACGGAATATATGCGAGAGATCGCGCGGCCGCGCGGGCACGATGAAATCGAGAAGCCGAAGGGAAGAGAGCGAGATTGCAAAGGGGAAACGCGAGACTCGCTTTAAAGGCGATAGAATCGATTGCCCGTTCCGGAAGTCCAGGCATAGCGGCGGTGGGGAAGGAACAAAAGAATATACGCGAGCGAGATATACCGCGAGCAATACTGGGACGACGTTTCGAGAACCATCGGTGGAGCTGATTTCGCTCTCGATCGGAATCGATATCGTCGCGGATCGTTCGAATCTGCCCGCGCGCAATAACGTTCACGGACAGAGACGCGAACGATTAGATCCCCTTTCGAAACGCGGGAGAAGTTACCGTTCGCTGGCCGATCCACCGGTAATGAACACTCTTAATTACTAATTAAGCGTCTTCCTCGACCGACAGAAGTTCCTCGTTCACTAGCGGCAGCGGTATCTAGTTCGGTAACGCCTTCGACGGTAGTTTGCGGGACCTCTTGTTGGATAAATTAATTTTCCCAATTAACACTGATCCTGCCAGCTTTCTTAATCTACAATTGTTCGAATTACAAATCTCTTTTTATTTTACATTTTCTTCAATAACCGATTACTTATTTTAATCGTTTATACTCGAATAGAATTCTGTCCTCATTTTATCAACATTTCACGAATTCTTTGCCCAGCGTATCTATTTTTATTCATCTTTAAAATTGCATTAACTCGAGGGTCATTAGCACCAACAAGTTACAGCAGTCACTTAAATCTACTTTATTCTCATAATCTACTCTGTTCTCATATCGGATTTGGTTCTGCTTTTCTACATATACTAAGAAATGACCACGATAAAAAGCGCTGTAATCGCCGTTCTAATAGAATTTTTCCAGCTAGCCTGATTTGCCGAAGCGAGGGCAGGTTAAACTTAATTCCATTGACGAGCTTTCCGTGGCACGAGTAGAAGCGGTCGCGGAAAGGTCGTACGAAAGCGCAAGTAGAATCGGTCTACGACGAGGGAGCCTATCTAGTAGCGAAGGTCCGCGTCGTTCGGCCACTGGTAGAAACGATGAACCGCGCCCGACACGAAACCATACAATACTGTTAATATTTTGATTTTATTACTATTGAGCCTGTGCAGCGAAGCCGTGCAACCGTTCGACAACGCGTGCTTCATTTCCATGAGAAAGTTCGATTTCGACGGAGGATATCTATCTTGGCCGATTGGTTCGCGGACGAGCAAGGGGGACGCATGAATTTTTCAAGGCGACCCGAACGAACCGAGCGCGCGATCCTCGTTCGACACGCGTTCCCCTTTCGTTGGACGGACCATGGGAACAGAGCCGAGTTCTCGGAGTCGAAAGTGGTTCAAGTACGGGCATGCAACGACGCGCTACTGCCCCCGAAATAACGATTACACCCACACTGTTTACCTGGGAGACGAACTATCGATTACGCCGGCCGATAAATATAACGTTACTAAAGCCGGCCCGACCTTCTCCCCGCGGAGCATAGTCAACGCTCGTTTTCAAGGTGGCCTTCTTACTGCCCCCTGCGGCGGGGCGGGTGGACGGCGTCGGGCCACCGTGCTCCAGAAATTTATTTGTTTATTTATAAACGGGTTAAGCCCTTCGGTACGGGAAAATACGGAGAATAAATTGCGCGGAGCCGTCGCGAGAGGCCAGCAGCCGCGTATCTTTTAAAAGTAAAGAGCGAAATGGTGGAAGTTGGTATTTCCGATCCGGTAAATGCGGTGTGTATTTACGCGAGCACGCTTCGCACCGATATTGATCTTTTCGGCGCATCGCTGACCAGCTTTAAGAATCAAGAGACGCGAGTTGTTCGACTAATTCGTTCTTTAATTTATTTGCTGATAATCCCTTGGCTACCTCTGACTTGGCTGTAATTATGTTCTCCAACGACCATGTCTCATATATTAACCCCTCGCACTCGGGCGAGGACTCTGAGGCAACGCTAACAATTGGTACACTGTTACCAAAGCAATTTTCACATCGTTAAATTCGCCGCTGTTTGATGGGAACAGAAAATATAGAAAATCGCACGTCGAAGTGAGCCCAAGTTTCTCCATAACCAAAGTTCCCGACGGTACGATCCCCGTCGATTCGCGCGCCACTTCCAACAACCGAGCGAGACTTGCTTAACCAAATCGACGGAGTAGAAGAGGGTGCGGACGGTTCTGGAATGCGAGTTCTCCTATGGTTCGCCATCCTAATTTCGCGCGGGATTAGCGGAAGTTTTCAAAGCCGGGATTAACGAACCGAGCCCGCCACCGACTTCGAATTTATCGGCGCGAGCCGCAGCTTCCACGGATCCGGGTGACGCGGTTCAGCCTGAAGGACTTAGGGGCTAGGACAGGGTTCTTCGGCCGGCGAAAAAAAGTTTCCGCGGCCGTGCGCGCCGGTTACGCGAAATTTTATTCAATTTCGCCCCGATCCGATTATCCTGTTATTTAACTCGGCGAACCGCGTCATGCTCAGATTACGTTGCTAATGAGATACAGGCGTTTCCCGCGGGCCCTCGGCTCGCCAAGTTGCCCGGAAACGTGCGGTCGTTCGTTCCGCCATTGTCCCCGGGTCCCCGGTTCTTGCACTCTCCCTCTCGTCGTATAGAACCAACTCCCGCGGAGAAAGTGCATGGAATTGCACGCCGGACGAGAGACCACTCCGTCGGCCCCGAAAATGCTAACCGGAAGCTGGGAACAGAAATTCCGGACAATGTACCGCCGGGGAAACTGTGCACCTCAACCGTTCGTTATTACCGCGGCACTTTAAACGTTTGCGAGACGCGAGGCGACGCGAACATATCAACGAATGTTAGCGGGAAAATAGACTGCAGATTAGCGACACATTTATAATTGATTAACGCTGGATTTAAATACTTATTTATTATTATTTTTAGCTGCGTTGAAATGTCTAATAAATAATACGAATCTTACTTTCGTTCTCCAGCGTAAATTCGTATTAATTAACCCCGAAATATTCGGGTATTTCAGAATCTATACACGATTGTTCAAAATATTAAGAAAAAGTTTTAAACAAACGCTTGGTACTTTACGTTCGCGGAACGCCGACGGAATTGTTGAAACTTGTAGAAACATCGCGGTAGTCGGGGGCGGTAAGAAAACAATACGGTAGAAGCGGAGAATTTAAGAGAAGCAACACGCCGAGAATCGTAAATCGCTCGAGGGGGGGTGGATCCGCTCGTTTTCTCGGAGTAGAAGCAGACCGTGTCAGGCATCCGGCACGGCGAGCATCCGGCGCAATCGGTTCTTAACGCTTACGGTGACTCAAGGATAGACAGGATACTCGTCGAGCGGAAGTCGTAGAAACTTTGCGGTAATTGGATCGCGCTTGTCGATCGCGAAATATCGCGGAGTTTCCGAGCCGCGGACGGATTTCCGAGCGTTATCGGCCGGCAGCAATTTTTCCCGGCGACGGATTCCCGTGCTCCTTTGCTTCCTGTAAGCAATTGCCGAGCGCAACGTTCTCCCCGTTCATCGAATTTTCCTCGGCTCGGCGGCCGCGCCGGAACTTTCACACACCTCCTCGCTTCCCCTAACCGCGGGGAGAGAAACAGACAAACGATGTATTGTGAACGATCGTCGCACCATCAGGTGTGCCGAATTTCTCTTTCGCGGAAGCGGGGGGAGACCAGAATCGATATATGAAAGCGCTTGTTTCCTATATCCTCGAGGCGTGGACGTAGAAGGACGCGTGGTCTCTATTTTAGGATACTGAGAGCTGGATACACTATTTTCTTCTTATCAGAATCTTAATAGAATCACTTTAGAATGCATACAAAAAGATTGGAAATTAACAGAGTGGAGACGATGCACCCGAGATGGTCGTTTTTAGTGCTCGCTAAATTCACTGTTAACAAGCTATAAATAATGCCATCAAAGTGTTATATCTTTTTAATAGCGTCACTGTTTCGTGTCTTATCTACTCCATTTTGTCGCAAATGCATAATATCCACCTAGACGTTACCCTAATAATCCAGTAATGATTCTAAAATTCTAATAAAATTTACTATCAGTTCCGCACAGATTTATTTAAAAATTAGACGTCACTGCGCTATTAAAGAATATAGTATCTCTATTGGAATCGTGCCGTGAGACACGAAAAATTGTTGGACTCGTCGCGGATCCATTTGAAAGTTGCTGTTTGCTCCGGTCTCCGTTTAGGCTGCCGCGCATCTCGCCCATATTAAACAGTCACTCGGCCCGGACGAATCGGATCCGGCCCGATAAGTGCATCGGGAAGCTCCGCGGATCCGTGCCCAAGGGACTACCAGACGGAATTTTTAATGGATGATTAGTTTGGAGAGCGAAACGCGGCCTGAAATCCGGGCGACGCGACGCGACCTGCCACTTTAATCTTGCCGGGATTAGCGAGGACAACCTGGACGACGCGAGCGATAGTCCGACGGTGTTCCTTTATCGTCGTCAGCTTGCCAGGCCATTCTACCAGCCCAATTTGGCAGAGTCCCGGGCCTCGGGAATATTAATGTTCAATTTCCTCGGCATCCTTCTTATCCTGTTGGCAGGGCTGACTGGGCGAGATCAGTCGGGTGCCGCCACTTGTTCCGACTACTCTGTACTGTTTCTGACTCCTCCTTTCCGGATGCCTTCCTAACGGCTAGGTGTGGTCGGACTGTTTAACCCTCGTCCAGTCCGTTATTTGTCCAGCTTAATGTATCCTGCGTGTGTCAAATCGACGCGGCCGTAACAAATCGATCCAGCAAGTGGCAAGCAATTTTCTTCTACCGAATATTTTAGCGAAAATGATAGAGGAGGAAGTAGCAGCAAGTTAGCATCCACTTCGTGGAGATAATTGATAATTAGAAGAAAAAGGCATTAGAATGCCTTGGAATCGGTACGATATTTCATTGAGAGAAAATGACAAGATTTGCTGGATTTGACTTGTTTACCTTGCAACCGATAGCGACAATTTTTATTTCGCATAAAGACCGTCGGTCTAATGAAGGTAACAGCTCTCTTAGGACTTTAATCGCGCCACGGACAAAATCGAGACACTTCCTGGTGGAAGCGCAACGCGGAGCAGATAATCCTGGAGACACAGTTTCTGGTAACAGGCGCGTTACAATCAGTTTGTCGGCGAGGGTCCACGGAGACCGTAAGCCTAGTCTAGCCGTCGGAAGCCAGCGTCGGGCGGCGATCGTATATTCCCGTCTTCATCTAATTGACAAATTTGGCCGAAACAGCCCCAGTGCTGGCAGTCTCCTCGAGAGGCTTCGTCGCGTCGCATCGAGCTCCTGTTGCATAGGCCCGCGAGGGAGCGAGAAGCTTGGCTACGCTCGAGGACGCACTGTTCCATGCCTATCGAGACCAAGAGCCACGGCTTTGAGAGGACACTCGATCAAAAGTGCCTCCCTGTTGCTACCACCGTTGTTCTCGCGCCTTCTATCGCCGTGATCCTCCTCGCGAGCCCGTCCCAGCCCGGGCGTCCCTCTGTTTCAGCCTGTCAGGGGTGAAACGGGTCCCGTTCCGCGACCCGGAGGCTCTCCGTGTCGCCGGACCGTCTGAATCGCAAACTTCCTAATGGAGGATCCCGTCGCAAATCACTTTGTCCTCTTCTGTGATCAATTCTGCGATGTCGGGGCTCCGACTCGGACGAATCTTTAAACTTTGGACAGGGCACGGCAATTTTGCTAATGCATTTCTTTGTCTTCTTTTCGGATTAAGAATCTGGACGCGCATAAAATCGCTGCACAGTCCTCGAATCGCAAAGTTTCCAATGTAAAATCTACCAGATAAATTAGTCTTCTCTCCGATCTGCCTAATTCTATGAATCAGAGTTCGAAATCAGATCAAGCCATTTCTTTTTTAGGTTACGCTGATTCCGTTTCACGGCCAAAAGCACTCAAGCTCGACGAACAGTCCTCGAATCGCAAACTTTCCAACGCGGAGTCTTGCGAGGACTTTGTCTTCTACCCCGATCTGTCTAATCCCACGGATGAGGATTCGAACAGCGAGCTTACCAACTAAATTATGTACGCATTAAGAGCTCCTGGAATAGTTTTTCCGAAGCGCAGGATTTATGGCTCGCGGAGAGCAGCGGAGGACCTCAGGAATAATTCTCCAGGACTGATAAAAAAAGGAATAATATATCTCGTCCGCGAATCGCAAAGTTTCCATTGTAATTTCCGTTCGGTCACGGTACAAACTCTTTGCAGGTGCATTTGCAAAAGATCTGCGCTGCATAGCATTGCGTATTGTAGCTTGAAATAGAAGTATACTATTCTGGAATTAAATATCGATGAAAATATAAGAAAATGATATTTCGTGAAACAGTGATATTCCGTCGATTTGTATTAAAGATAATGGTATTCTAGATAACAGTACCGCAAATATACTTATCTTTGGCGATGATATAGAGCACTGATTCTTCGCGCGGAACGGAAGAACGATGATTGATGGGGTCGATTGTCCAGGGGTTTGATGGAGGGATGGAAGCGTACGTCTTCGGCGAGCTGTCCTCGCGGGCTCGTAAATCGGAGGTGCGTGGCCTTGACCCGTTTCCCGGTAGGAGACCGGGTCAGGAGTGTGCGTTCGAACGACGAAGCCCTTGGTGGCGTGCACGGGGACCGAGTTAACCCGTGTGTACCCACGATTATCGTTATCGTTCCGGCTCCGAGGCACGAGCTCCGCTAGGAAATGGCAAATGTCGAGGGAACTCGAGGAACCGTTCGGCCAGCTCCTTCTGTCGCTGGCTCGCCACCCACGATTCTAACTCGCGGTCAACTTTTTCCCTCCCCCTCCCCGCCGGTTTCTCCAACTTTTATTCCATTGGAAGTTCTGCCTTAATGCTCGCGTTTCTCGCCTCCCCCCCCCCCCCGAATAAGAATCGACCCCAGAGCAACGGCGATATCGTCTCCCGCAGCCGCGACGTTTTAATACCGCCGTCTGATTTCCGTGTCGAACGACGACGACGTATCCGTTCCCGAACGAAAGCTGTTTATTGGCGGAGCATTGCGGATACCCGCTGATTTATCCGTCGATAAATTCTGTTGAAAATCTCCGTAACGAGTCCGACACTGATATCGCGGAACGAAAGGAGCTTTTATCTCGGCGTTTTCGCGTTTTATTTTCCATTTGTCCGATCGTTTACCAAGGAACGAGACTGTGTAATTGCAACAAGTTCAGACCAGTCTGGTCGATCGTTGATATTCGAACACAGGGAAAACATACCTGATTTCGCAGCCGCGTGGAAAGCTCTCGCGTACGCGCGGCAATGTTTAAACAGCGGAACGACCGCAATCGTCGACGCGTTCGATACATTTGATTAAACGATCACCGTGCCCGAACAAATCCGCGTCCGCGCGCTGGAAACGACGCGGCGTGCATCGCGGAAACGGTGGAGTCAGCTCCGTTCAATTTTCCCCGAGAGAAATTCACGGCGGGTCGCGATTTCTGCCTTTCCTCGTCTCGAGTAATGGGCGAAGTCGTTCGAGGCGTCGCGGCGCATAGGCCCGGGCAAATAAACAAATTAATCGACAAGCCTGCCGGTATTAGCCGACGAGAAATAGCCGGCGCGCGATCGATCCGGTTTTTCCAATAGCGTTCTCCGCCACGGTTCCGCGCCGCGTGCTCTCCGCGCCGCCTCGCCACGCCAGAAAAATATTAATACCCGTTCCCGTGTGTTTCCTGAGCAACCGGCTGCTTCGGGATCAACAGTTTTATTATTAAACGTTGCCGCGCACCGGTGCCCGGCGAAATAAACGCGGAGGAAGGCCGCCCCGGGAGCAAAACAGCACGGCATTTTTTGGCAAACAAGTCGAAGAACTGACGCCGGCCGCCGCTCGAGAAACAGCTGGCCTCGCCGATCGATCCGAACGTTTTCGCTGCCTATCGGGGTAAACAGAGGCTTATTAACCCTGCCGATACTCTGCACGAGTCGTCGCGGCGCAGTTCCTCCTTTCGTCGCTTCCACCGCGTTTTAAAATGATTTTCGAAATGTAGGCTTGTGATCGATTTGAATCTTCAAGTCGGAGATGATGGAATGTCGTCACGTTCAAGTTAGAAATAGAAAAGTTTAGTTTTACGGCATTATTTAGTTCTTTTTCAGACACTAATTTAATTTAATTTGATTTATTAAAAAACTTAAAAAAGGATAACTTGCATTCGTGGAGTGCTGTTATACTAGACTGCGGATTTAAGGAATATAACTTGGTTAAAAGTGCCTTTCCGCTTTTAACGATAGTAATAACTTCAAATTTACGCAGCAATATACCATAACGTCTAATATCGTCACAGTTTTATATTCGATCTATTCGCGTTTCCCATAAATGCATGAAATCCGCGGACCGGTCATTTACGAATCCCGAAATGGTGGCCAACGAAAAATGACATCGTTCGCAGTGCAAGTGTTACGATCGAGTCCGCAACACGTACGAGAAACGCAGCGAATGGGTCAATATGAAATCTGCGGTGACTGCGCGTGGTGGGAGAAGATTGATCAAAGAAATCATTTGGTATTTAAACGCATGAAATTCATCGCTCGGATGACTCGGCGCTGTCTTCTCCCGCGACTGTCAGTTAAAACGCCGCTAGAACGTGATCAATCTTTTATCCCGGGACAAACAGAAATCATTCCGACTAACCCGATGTTCTTTTTTTCTTCTGTTCACAGCTGACAGCAGTTTTCTCCTGGCGAACGCTCAGATCGTCGACTTCCCTATTGTCTATTGCAACGAAAGCTTTTGCAAAATCTCTGGCTATAATCGTGCCGAGGTAATCCCCCTCTTCCGTGGGACCGTCGACTAAAACCATTCTTCTTTCCCGCCGTGTCATTCGGTCAGGATTTCAATTTGCGACTGGAATTTTGTAAAGAACGTCGCCTGCGAAAGCGGTCATGATTATGGAACCAGTTTCGGTCTCGAGGATACGGAGTCGTGGAAGTAGTAAACTATTACGATTCGGTAAACTAATTCGGTCCATCGATTTCCTGTAATATCTGAAGCCAAGTTCGGATGACGAACAAAAGTTATTAGAACAACCTCTGGACAGTGGTGTTCGAACATCTTTTAAAAGACAATCGGTATTTTGGAACTGGTCTAAACGAGGTAAATTCTTTGGAGGTGTTAGAGTGACTAGTTTTAATTTTACCAGGACTAATACGAAGGTGCATTTATAATTTTATTTATAAAATATATTATTTCATGAAAAGTATCAAAGTATACATCTTACTTAACGAGTTAGCTATTTTTAACGAGTGTACACGTCATAAATAATCTACTTTCTCTGATAACGAGTACACTCGTCAAAAAACAGTCAACCGGTTAAAAGATGTTCGAATACCTTTTTCCAGAGGTTGTACAATATATCCCCGTATTTATTTAATATCGCGAAGAACTTCCCTCGCGATACGTCGAATATCAAGGTGTTAATTTTCCCCGGGCCTCGTGGTCCACAACCGTGTTTGGGAGCAGTGTCTGACATTTTTGTTGATGATCCTGTCAGGTTATGCAAAAGTCCTGCCGCTGCGGATTCATGTACGGGGAGTTGACGGACAAAGAGACGATCGCCAGGATCGACGAATGCCTCGAGGGCCAGATTCACGATCAATTCGAGATCCTGCTGTACAAGAAGAACAGTAAGTAGCCCGTGGTCGATAGCGTCGCGGCATGGGAGAAGCTTAAATGTGGTGTTCGTGGCTTCTTTCGCGGTCGGAATCGACGATTTCGGTTCCACGGCACCCTCGCCACCACCCGTGGCCATCGGTGCTCCCATTCTTATCGAGGATCCCGGGGAATTTGTGGCCGCCGAGCAATGTTTTATCGCCAACGGCCTCGCTGGAAATGCCCCCGGTGGTCCCACCGCGGAAAAAAACGAACAGCTACTTCAATTTTTCAACGAATCGAAGTCACTGGCGATTCAGAATTTTTCCGGCTCTTCGACGGACTATAAACCAGTCGATTAAAAATCCAGTGCTAGCCTCGATGCTTCCGGAGGTCGAAGCACCTGGAAAATTCAACTCACGTGTCCCGAAGATTAGTCGTAACAAACTGCTTCGATCAACCACATTAACCTCTGGTTGTATATTAATTAAACTAACTGCCTATTTTTTTATTTTATTCTATATTTTTCACATAATTATAAATAGATATAATTTTTACAGCTGTCAAGGGGTTAAAGTGGACAGCGATGATTGGCGATGCGAAAATCACGTTCGTCCAATGAATAAATTGAAGCGATAAAGAACTCTCGTGCTAACCGTCGGACGGCGGGTCGATTTTGGCCCGATGTTGCCCGCCTGCCGATGATCGAGCTCGAGAAGAATAATTCAGGACACGAAGGGTTTGACACAGAAACGAAGAGAACCATTTGCCCGCGATACAGATCGATGGGATCAATTGTTAATGTCAAAGTCTTGACTCGGTTGTGTACTGGTTTATAGTCTCGGCGAGGGTGTCTCGTGCGACATTGCCGCTTCGCGGAGGGGTCGCAGAGAGGAAACCGTCGATTCCAGGCGAGCGAGTTTGACAGAACGCCTCGAGGCGCGAGACGATGTATCGTTGTGCATGCAAGAAGTCGCTGGTCGACCGGCACATATAAGAGAACACATGATCTACGTATGCGTCGATCAGATCGATCAAGCGCCGATCGGACCGGCTTCGAGTTTCGTGTTGTACGTGTTGGTGTCGCCTGATCTCGCCTCGTGTGTCAATGACAGCGTTTATCGAACGACACTTGTTTAGCGAACGAGTGTTCACTGTTCACGGATCACGTACTATCTCTCTCTCTCTCTCTCTATCTCTATCTCTCACTTTCTCTTTCTCGTATCATCGACGCTTCTGAACCATCCTTCTCTGTCTCTGTCTCTCTCATACTCTCGTCCATCTTTTTTTACTTTGTTTTCTCGCTATTATTATAATTGATCAATCAGATGACCCGGCCGACGGTTCGAAATTTCTTTGGGAAAATAACAGCGAAAACACCCTAAGCGTCCTATTAGACGACGTGCGAGCTCGCGTCCGAGCAAAATAATGAATGATCGTTCTGTTTAAAGGTGCCCCACGAGGTATGTCTAGCACAGGTTCGCAAAAGAGTGCTCGAAAGACCCACCAGTAAGTCACCCTCGAATCTAACTATACAAACACTATCAATCTATATTATATATTATACTATAATACACTATGAAACACTATATATAATTCTACCTCTCTCTCTATCTATCTATCTACTTCTATACATATACACACATATATATATATATATACTATATATATATTTTTTCTATAGATATATTATCCTGTTTCTCGAAAGAGGAGACCCAAAGCGCAGCGTCCTCAAAAAAGGAAAATCGACTGAATTCGCCAGCATTTAGATTACACTACTGACTATTATAACAATCTATCACAATAGTAATTGTCATAATAGTGTCTATTAAATTCAACAGCCTGTTCGTCTTTCGAGCTGAAAGAACAAGGCTGCTATCGTGTGAACGGTATACTTGAAACCTTCGAGGGATTAATGAATAACGATAATAATTTAATTAGTAACGAGAAAAATCAGCAAATAGAATTTTTTTATCGAGACCATCGTGCCGCACAGTCGACTTTCTTTTCGCACACCTAATAGCTGTCCGCCTGATTTTCATAATTCGGGAGTAGGGTAGACAGCTGTTGCGACTGTCAGCGAATCTCGGGAGGGCTGCTGTTTCGAGAAACAGACCATAAGATATTCTACCTAGTAATGTACAGTGGAGATATATTGTATACGATTGTTATACGCCCATCTCTAGCGTGAGCAAGAGACGACACACGTACAAGGATCGTCGAACGATCCCTGGACCGAGGGGCGGCCATAATGAGAGGACACTATTCGACCTCCCGCCTACTCTTGATTTCAGTTAATTTCCCCGGACTCGTACTAATAATAAGTACTAGCGACGCACAAGTAATCGCCGCGTAATCGTCTCTGAGCAAACACCTCTCGCCTCGATCTTTTTTGTGTTTTGTCTACAGAGCCGGACCGGCGAACGCCATTTCCCACTTCGTTCACGCTGCGGTTCGGCACCGCCAACGCCGGCTCGCGTTCGCACGACCACGCTCGGCCGAATTGCGATAAAGAACGCTTTCGGAACTGTTTAAGCTTCGTTAACCATCGAGGACTTTCGCGGGGTAGATTTCTGCCCCGACGCGTGTATGTTTGTGTTCGTAACTCCCGACATTGTTGCTGCTTCGTCGTACGGGTAGTATGTAATGTCAGTAGTGTTTGCGACCACACAGTAGGTAGACATAATTCATTGTGTTCGGAGATACGTCAGGCACTTTGATCTCCCCTTAAATAATTATTTCTAAATAAATATAAAGCCTGTCTAAACGGCGAAGGTCTTCGAGGGTTAAGTTCGAAGCTACGTTCAGAAAGTTAACATTCTTTAAACCAGAATAGCCTTTTTTTTAAATTGATCCAAATAGAGTATTCTAGAATATAATTACGTAAATATTTTCCTGAAGTGTAATTGGTTTGAATGATGAAAAGAATTGACGAAAATTTCAAACACGCGAGTCGTAGGCCTTGATAACTTGTAACGTACACGCTAAAATTTTCGTTGTCACGAAGACAAGTTTGAAAACTGATTTACGGTTCCCGAATGACGCGCGTGTACCAGAAAATGATTCGCGCGTTAACTGGTTGGACCAAATTTGTTCGATCGTTGTGTTTCTTGTACGATTCTGTGGCTCCTCGTAGAAGTGCCCTCGATGTTTAAAACGATCGAAACAACGGTGCTCCGGTGAATTTTCAAGTCGAATCGCAGCGAAGCGAGCCGAGGCGAATCGAAGTTCGAAGGTTGAAATCGATTCGGTTAATCGGGGAATACGTTCGCTGGGCGGGCAGACAAGCGTAATGTAAGCAGCGGTGGGCAAATTCGCGATTTAAATAAAACGTTTCCAATCGCGAGCGAAAGGCTTGGTTCCTCGTCGAACGAGCCGCGGCGGTGCTCCAATCAGACCCGAAAAACCCGGCCGAGGAGAATTTTCGTTCACCCGGGAGAACGGTCTCCGGTCTTCCAACATTCTCCCGGAACGTTATTATTTCTGGTGCCCATCTCTGAGCGTATATGTTTGTCCGTGTGTTCCGTCTTAATTGAAACGCTGCGAGATCTAGTATGTCGTAAATGAAACAGCGACTCTGTCGGCAAATAGAGTGAGAGCCCTCGTTGACAGTGTAATTACGAGTTTCTTTGTCGATTTTTCGAAACAGCCGTAAATACCACGTCCACCAGTAGGTAACCAGCGTGTGTAGCCGAGTTAGCTCCCGCCGCCATCGCGAGGAATCCCGTGGGACGCCATCGCCGCCCACGAGAAGTCTCCTCTAGAATTCCTCCTTTTCTTTCTCTCTCTTTCTCTCTCTCTCTCTCTCTCTCTCTCTCTCTCTCTCTTTCTCTCTTACTCGATTCCTCCATCCGCGTCGCTGCCGGAGCAAGCAGGGTTTGTAATCGAGCGCGACAAGTTCAAAGTGAATTTGTTCGATTGTCGGGCGAGATCAAAAGAAGCCGAGGAACAAGGTAACCCGCACGGATTAAAGGAGCCCCGAAGAAATCGAGGACGAGAATTTACTAAAGTGTTCCGCGATTCGAGTCGGGCCGGAACGCTCGACTTACAAGGAAATACCTACCCGTCTATACACAGAAAATCCTATTACGGTAAAACCTCGATTATCCGAATATCCGAGGTCTGTATCATGTGAACGTGCTTTACTCGTACACGATTTAGTTTAAGGCGATCCATGTACGACACAATTTCCTCTGCAAATCGGTGAGAACTTTATCGAGAACTGTAACTGGCTCGCGCTGCTCGTGAACGTTCGTGTTTTATCGGGTAGTTCGGATAATTGAGGATTTGCTGTTGCGGCCTGTTTAACGGGAGGAATCGGTGAACATAGACAGAATGTCGAGACAAGGGTTGCTTTGTTCCCGTCGATAAATTTCACTTTCTCTGAATACGCGAAAATTAAAGCAAATCAGAAATATTTAAAAACGTTAGTATCTTTTGCATAACTTGTTAATACTCTTCTGACAATTAATTGACATTTCCATAAGTTTCGTTAAAATCTCTAGAATTTCAGTTATGGTTTTGCCAAAAGGATCTATCGTTCGAGTATTATAATTATTAAAAGGAAAAATATAATTCTATTTTATTCGAATCAGTTCAAGGTAGAATATTCTTATTTTGTACTTTGCTAGTATTTTATCCGTCAAGAAAGAAGTCGTAGGAAATAGAGAAACGAGGTTACAAACTGTGCTCGTCCCGGAGCGACGCCATTGTTTCCAGTACTAATTACCGATCAGTATACCGCCAGGCGTGTCCTCGCGAGTGTGGAAAATGAGCCGGAAGCGGGTGAAAAAAAAAACGAATTCCGCGGGTCCATCGCGGCGATGGTACCTCCCCGGTGGAGCATGTCCGAGGAATTTTCATTTGTAACGAGGATCTGTTGACCCGGTCCGTCCCGAAATTTTCATCCCCGGACGGTTCAGAGGAAGCTCTCGACGCTTGTCCCGCTCCATTGTAGCCGCGTAGCCCGCGAAAGATCGCTTAATTAAGCGACACCGTCGAGCACCGAGGAGGAAACGACAATAGCCGTTGTCGAACGCTCGTCGACGACCTCCGAGCGATGTTTCGGGGTGAGAACTCGACGATCGCGGCGTCGAGGACTTTTCGGGCGGACGCTTTTTACCCGGGAGACCGGCCGTGCGACCAGCCTCTCGCCAATTGTAGGCTTGTCCGACGAAAACTCGAGACCCGTTCTCGATCCGACGGGGCTGGTCGACGGGGTCCGATCGATCGGGACCTACATATCCCGGAATTTCGACTAATTGAAGACACGGTTACGCGTGCCAACATCTTTCCCGGCGTCCTCGACGCTCGCAAACACTCGACCACCAGACGACCGGAACGCTTTCCTTATGAATTTCGCTATTTCTCGAATCGTTCTCTTTGATTCGGATCTTTCGTTCAAAGAAAAATTACCCTAGTGTCAGCAAATTAATTAATTTTGCTCTCGTGTCCCTCATTCTACAGATTTTATAATCATCTCGGAGAATATTTTTCATAAAGTTACACGGTATACTCATCACCGTGTCTCCCATTTTCTCTACGCTGTATTCCGTTGAATTTTCGTAGAGGAATTCAAAAAGGACATCTGACCCGATCATACTAAATAAATTAAATTTCCGGGAAAGCATCTCGATCGTCGCCGATACACTGTACACTCATAGCCGTAGGTATCCGTTCTCCGCGAGAGAGCCTCTACTTTCTCCCCCATTCTCCTCGAGGAAGCTATCGTATCTCTTCAGAAGCGAGCCGTTTCTATTCACCGTGTTCCTTTCGCGGGGAACCCACTCTATTTTTCTCAACGATATTCGAACGGCTCCCTAAATATTTGAGAAAATAACACGAAATTCGCCGTGAACCCAGCCGGTAGTGGCTCGAGAGTCCTCGAAAAACCGAGAGGACCAACCTCTCGTTATAAATAGGCACGAAGCATTTAGTACATCATTTTTCTTTCGGTATCGATCTCTCTGCATCCACCGTTCGATCCACCTCACCAGTGGACGTTCGATCCAAAAAATCCTGAATCAACGAGCCGCTTCGCAGCGTTTCGAAAAAAAAAAGAAAAAAGAAAAAACAAGAAAATAAAGAGGCTGAACGAGGCTGGTCGACCGAACGGAAGCCAACGGATTCGAGATCGAATGAAAAAGGAAATTTGTTGCCCCCGTGAGCGGCGGTAATTGTTCCCGTAGATCGTTCGCTGGTAAAATACAATTCGGAATTGTGCCGTTCGGAAGTTCGGCGTCGAGCTTCGTCCAGCCGAGCTCGACGCTGTTCGAAACGCTGCGCGCTTTCGATGTTCCACGGACAGTGGAGCGACACTTTGCACAGCGAGATACATCCATCGGTCACCTCGATCATCGCCGAGGACGGTCACACGCGTCCGACCGAGTCCTCTCCACATGCACCCTCGACACACAGGAAACCCGGAAAACACACATACACACGAGACACTCATTTGCATGATGGCACGAGTTCGCCCACGAAGAAGGCTCCACGAGCCGCCGAGGTGGCTTGCCTTGCACCGCTTTGCATGAGCCCTCCAGCTACCCCTAACTGTCTCTATAGTCGCAGTTGCAGTTGCAGTTGCAGTTGCAGTTGTAGTTGTAGTTCTAGTTGTAGTTGATCTCTGTGGTCTGTGTTGCTTGCTTGCAAGCGGGCAACAGCTTCCGTGTGCGTAGCATGATAGACTGCGATAACGTTGCCAAGCCCTGCAGGAAGGTTCTCTGTTTCTCTCTCTCTCTCTCTCTCTCTCTCTCTCTCTGTTTCTCTCTCTATATATGTATATATTTCTCTACATCTATATCTCCATCTCTTTCTCTGTGTTTATATCTACCTATTTCTCTCGACCGGCAAACTTTCGCCATCCTACACTCGGAATGAAAACCTTTAATCCTGGCACCCTTGACGGGAAGTTCGTTGAACCCCCACCAATCGGACAACAAGGGGTGAAAGCCACTTATCTCGGCCATAATGTTTCCGCGAACTTGTTTCTTGCGTTCTGCACGCCTTCCGAATTAACTGGCAGCAATTAGGCTGCGGTTGCTCCGACAGCTCCGTTGAAATTCGTCGCGGAATAAATAATTAAATCGAAGAAACTGAAACCGGGTAGATAAAATTTATTATAATGCATGGTATCTTGATTCTTTTACATTGCGAACATCCTAATAAAATTTAGTTTCTTTCAATGTAGGATAGATGAGTCTTTTAGTATACTATGGTTAGTTACCAATTAATAACCGGTAGATAGATCGTTATAAATAGTCTGGGAACGTAATAAGTCGATCGATTTATCACATTTGCTGGCATGCAATATAATAGGATTTATGTAATTACCGTAAAAATGATGTCGATGTGCTATCGGTAGTGATAAGATTTAAAACAGAATTTCATCTGTAGAGGAGCCGCAGCCGGCCGAGAACTTCGACCGCGTTGCAGCCTACGCCTTGTTGTTCCTATTATTTATACTTTTCCTAATTGAATGGCAAAATTTCGTTTGAAATGTTCTTAATTTAAACAACGAAAAACACGGTCGAGTACGCACGTAGTTGGAATTGCATCCGCCGCGAGTCCTCCCCCACAGAGACCTTGCTGCAGGAGGCCGCGAGGGCCGAACTTTGGCGGCCTAAGCGGCTAATTAGTCCGGAGACTATTGTCTCGACTAGATAGCAGCGTTGTCCACGCGGCAACGTCCAGGATCTGCCAGTGAATGACAGTGGCCCCCCGTTTTCTCCCGTTGTTCCGCAGAAACACCACTATGGCTGCTTCTGCAAATAGCGCCGATCAAAAACGAACGGGACCTGGTGGTCCTGTTCCTGTTAACCTTCCGGGACATCACTGCCCTGAAGCAGCCGATCGAGGCGGACGACAGCAAGGGCGGCCTATCGAAGTTCGCGAAACTCGCCAGAACGGTCACCAGGTCCAGATCCGTTCTCGTCTCGCAGTTCAGCTCCCATCTGCCCGCCCTGAAGGACTCCGCGTTGCCGACCACTACCAAACAGTCGCACCTAGCTCACGTGAGTCCGACAAATCGACCATGCCGACGAATCGCTCTTCCCAACAACCATCCTTCGTTCGTACGGACGGATTACGGACGAAACTGGACGACGACAAATTCGTTACTTACGGATGAGCCGGCCGCATTTATCAGCCGACTAAATGCGCCGACGATTTCGCGGAGAGAGGCGACCGTTCCGTCGAGAACTGCGATTTAGTTCGGTCGCGACTCCATTTTGCTTTTTGCCGAGGAAAAAACGAGTTAGATGAATAATACTTTGCTTCTGAAAATGTACCCGGAATCTTAACGTTACACGATCATTTTCTCGCCAAGTTTTGCAAAATTTAGGAGCGGCGAGACCAATAAAAATCTCAAAGAGCATCGTCGACCCTTACAGCTAAGGACCACCCGATTTATAATGCAAGTTTGTAATCGTTTCCCGTGTGGTTTAGATGTTGACCTTAAGCGGCGACGTGATGCCGCAGTACAGACAGGAGGCGCCGAAGACACCGCCGCACATTTTATTACATTACTGCGCGTTCAAGGCGATCTGGGACTGGATCATTTTGTGTTTGACCTTTTACACGGCCATCATGGTGCCCTACAACGTCGCGTTCAAGAACAAAACCAGCGAGGACGTATCGTTGCTGGTGGTCGACAGCATCGTCGACGTCATATTCTTCATCGACATTGTCCTGAATTTTCACACGACGTTCGTCGGTCCCGGCGGTGAGGTGGTGTCCGACCCAAAGGTACACGAAAGAAAACCTTCTCTTCTCGCATAAACTAGATTTTATAAAAAGATTCCCTCGATAATTAAAAGACTAACCATTTCAAATTAATCACCGATTAATCGCCGCTTGTTCCAGGTGATCAGAATGAACTATCTGAAGTCGTGGTTCGTCATCGACCTCCTCAGCTGCCTTCCGTACGACGTGTTCAACGCGTTCGACCACGACGAGGACGGGATCGGCAGCCTGTTCTCCGCCCTGAAGGTGGTGCGTTTGCTCCGTCTAGGTCGCGTGGTCCGCAAACTAGACCGGTATCTGGAGTATGGAGCCGCGATGCTCATTCTTCTGCTCTGTTTCTACATGTTGGTTGCTCACTGGCTGGCCTGTGTCTGGTACGTCACTTTAAGGTGATTTTACCCTGCCCACACACTGAAAGGTAACACAGCTGCGGCAGGATTGACGGCTACCTCGACGTCATTTACATAACCCGACGTTCACGTGTCCCGATTACCGGATGGGACTCCACGACGTTCTCGGCGACGCTCTCTCTCTCTCTCTCTCTCGCCACACGCGTTTCTTACGAGCTGATGTCATCCGTCAACCCCCGGATCGGCCGGTCGAGGTTCAACCACGAGAAGAAAGATAATATAACCGCGTTAGCGACGAGCGCTCGCGAAAGATTCCAATCGCGACGCGTTCGCCGCGGCGAAGATTCGGAACGACGCGATCGCTCGGAACGAATCTGCGCGCGTTTGGCTCGGGGTAATGGTTCTCGGGGTCCCAGGCCTGATCGGGATGCTAATCCAATTAGAAACACACAGATACACGCGCAAACACGACACACCGTGACGCATGAGCCGCTTTCCACGCTCGTTCCGTTCGGGGACGGAAAAACTTTCTCCGGCTCGCATGTTTTTCGAACTGCGCCCTTACCACGGTTCTACGGCTGATTCTGGACGAACGGTGCACGTGAGGCGGGAATTTAAGGCAGCCGAGAGCTTTCCCCGATACGGAACGAGACTGCTACAGCTTTTAGAGTGGTAACGACATGTTTCCGTTGCCTAGTGAACCAGCTGTGCGCGCGAGGAAAACCGAAAGAAACCCGGCTGCAGCGTAATCACGCTGCCGGTGAAAAGAAAAAAAAGAAACAAGAGGGAACGTTGCATCCTCCTGGCTGCTGTGTCTGTCTGTCTACTTCGTTCCCACGCGCTTCTTAATTACTTTCGCTTCTGCCACGCGAGCGGCCGTTAGCGCGCTTTAACTAGTCGAACAGATGATACGGATTTAAACGCGATAGAGAGACAAGTAGCAGCGAGTTAGATGGTCCTCTCTGTATCCCCGATTAGCGGGAGAACTCGGCGGATAGGAATAGCCAAGCCACGCATCAGCGATATAAGCATATCGTCACAATTTGATTCGACAATCACAAAAACGTATTCGGCTGATTCGACGATCGTCCGCGATCCTATTGTTATTCGAGTCTTGTACATATAAATGTATACATAATTATTGTAAATTCCTAAAATAATGTTACTATCGTCGTCGAGTCATCCTGGTAGAAGACAGAGGATAGCGATTAGAGGAAGCATGCCGTGTGCTTGAGTTGAAGCGGCCGGGATCGCCTGTGATCCGCGATGGTATCGCGTAGCTATGGATGGCCGTGAACACGACCCAGTGGGTCGGCTGAGAGAAGTTGTGTCGTTGCGTTGAAGGTACTCGATAGGAAGATCGGATGCCGACAACGGTGTCCAGTACTCCTGGCTGTGGAAGCTGGCGAACGTCACCCAGTCCCCGTACAGCTACCTGTGGACCAATACCAGCACCGCGCCCGAGTTGGTGGCGGGTCCGTCCCGTAGGACCATGTACGTCACCGCGCTCTACTTCACGATGACTTGCATGACCTCGGTGGGCTTCGGGAACGTCGCCGCGGAGACCGACAACGAGAAGATCTTCACCATCTGCATGATGATCATCGCCGGTACGGATATCTTTCGCTCGTCGAGCGCCGATAATGCTCTCGACCCCCGGTACAGTCTCGAGAATATTGATTAACGCGCCGCGAGGACCTTGAAGGTCCGACGTATGCGTTCTGACCTAATTTCCGCGGCGTAAGTCGCTCGTCGGGAAATCGCGGGCTCGATTATCCTGCGACTTTCGGAAACAGGATCCTCTGTTCAGGAACACCGGCGGTCAGATGACGACGGGGAATTACCTAACGCCGGGAATTCCTGCTCGCGTCCAATGTTTGCGTCAGACGTATTTCCACCGACGTAGTAGAAAATAATGTTCTCGGTTTCCTGTTAGCGATTTCCAAACGTTACGCGTGCATTGTAACATGACTAGCATAACATTGGTCAACCGGTGTACCTGGAACAGCGGAATAGGGCGCACAGGGTGTTCGACTACACGTGTCAGATATTTCGAGGGCCGATTCGTGCTTGGACCAGTTTCAGTGGACAAGATCTAACAGACCTCGAAACATTCGACGAACGGGGTCGAACACCCTGAATAATTTGTCTCGGCTCGTCCGCAGCCCTGCTCTACGCCACAATCTTCGGTCACGTGACCACGATAATCCAACAAATGACCTCCGCGACCGCCAAGTACCACGACATGCTGAACAACGTCAGGGAGTTCATGAAGCTGCACGAGGTGCCGAAAGCGCTCAGCGAACGCGTGATGGACTACGTCGTGAGCACCTGGGCGATGACCAAGGGCCTAGACACCGACAAAGTGCTCAATTACTGCCCCAAGGACATGAAGGCCGACATCTGTGTTCATTTGAATCGAAAAGTCTTCAACGAACACCCGGCGTTCAGGTGAGACTGCCCCGGGACCAAAATTCCCGAGAATCCTCTGAAAGCTGATCAAAATGATTTGATTAGTTTCTGAGAGAATAAAATGTTCGTAAATTATTTTACTCTGATAGAAATTTTCTCATGTTCCTCTAACGTGGTGTATTTCTTTTTAATAGTTTAAACAACCGACAGCAATTTAACAATTTCCTTAACATTCTTCCAAGCCTTCGCTACTCTGCATAAATACGTAAAAGCGGCTGCCATGATCCGACAATGGACCGGAAGTCCATTGATTTCTCCAAGTTAATCCCTCCGTGTTGCAACAGGCTGGCCTCCGATGGTTGCTTGCGCGCCCTGGCGATGCACTTCACGATGTCGCACAGCGCTCCCGGGGACCTGCTCTATCACACCGGCGAGTCAATCGACTCGCTCTGTTTCATCATCACCGGGAGCCTCGAGGTGATCCAGGACGAGGAGGTGGTCGCTATCCTCGGCAAGGGGGATGTGTTCGGGGACAGTTTCTGGACGAACCCGTCCGTGGGACAGAGCGCGGCGAATGTCCGCGCCCTCACCTACTGCGACCTGCACACCATCAAGAGGGATCGGCTGCTGGAGGTCCTGGATTTTTATCAAGCCTTCGCCAACTCCTTCGCCAGAAACCTTGTCCTCACGTACAACCTGAGCATTCGGGTGAGTAATCTCTGCTATCCTACCCTCTTTCCATAATACTTTCTCCTCCGAAGCTGCTTCTTCGTTCGATTCTCCAGACACTCTTCGCTACTGCGAGAGTATTACATTCTCATCTTTTAAATGATCTTTAAGCTGCAGCACGGCGCTACCCTAATGATACGATGAACTGAAATTTTTAGAAGATGAGGGTAGGGAAAGCTGCATACCAAATTACGGCTGCGAGTCATTATTAGGTTCTGAGACATTAATAATTCATTTATCAGAAGGCTGCTAATAGACTTTTCAATCTACATAATTTGATGGATTATGGATAAGATTATTGTACAGTTTTTTTGAACAATTTGTTTCGAGGATGAACAGAATATTGTGCATAACGTGAACAGGAAGCTGGGAGAGCTAACCGAAGAAATTCATCAGATCCGGTTTCTCAGGGTGACGACTAATAAGTAGACCGTTGCCGAGGTTTCACTGATTTATTAAACCCCAAAAGTATGGAACAACAGAGTGCGGTGTTCTTTCTTTGGTTTTCTGTTGATTCGTCATAGGAATAACACGCACACGCACACACAGTCTTATATAACAATATAGTATAACCGATGTTTATCGCGCAATGATTTCCTGATAACGTCGAGCGCTCCGATTGCTAAATGACTCATGACTCGCACACCCAGGCACTAGAGAATAGGCATTCAAAGACACACGGCGACTCGTTTACACGTTTGCTCTTCCCGATAGCCGCGATACGGTGGGCTCGTTGAATGAAATAAGTCACGGCTGTTGATATAAGTCACAATGATGTTGACAAATGGTTTTAGCGAGAGAGAGATATATATATATGTGTGTAGTGTATATGTATATCAGGCCGTTACAGAGACGCACGAGAATTTCTTGAAACGCAACGAACGACGAATGGAAACGAACGCTTATTATTGACCCGTTAAACGATTGATTGATTCCAACGACCGCGGTAGCCGCCGTTTATTTCCTCGCTCGCCGCGATACAGATAATGGTTTTACAATGATATCTCTCTGTTCTAAGAAGCTGGTTTACATTTTACGTAGCCTGATACAGATTTCGTATAATACTCGGTAGCACGTCGATGCAGTACCGGTGCGCGCACGTGATCACTCTTTCGTCTCTTTTACTACGTCGCTGTACATTGTACGCCCGGACATTTCCAGTATCGCTTTCGAGGTGTTATCCTTGTCCAGGACCGACGTAGAGTCTCGCACGTTCTCCTCGGGCTCCGGCATCGGGCCCACACCCCACACTTCACAGTGCTTGATCTTGAAGGTCTCCTTGCCACTGAGCTGCACGTAGTTCTGGAAAGTCGTGCAGGTCTGGCTCGACTTCCCGGTCCCGTATTCGCTATCCAACCACAATCCAGGATAGTTGAACTGCCCTCCCATCAGCAGACCATTGAGCATGGTGTGCTGGTAGAGGTTCAAATACTGGTAGTGCTTGTTGTAATTCGTCGCCGAAAATGTCAGTATGTCCGGCTCGAGTTTGAATAGAAACGAGGTATGGTTTCCTATGAAATTCGGCCCTACCGCCCAACTGTCCGAGGCGAAGCCGCCGAACACGTGGTTATCTGTATCTTGGAGGATGATAATCGTGGAGCCTTGCATGGTGATTCTTCCCAGCATGGTTGAGAACGATTCCCCGTGCACCTGGCTGGAAAACAAGAATCTCCATTCGTTACGAAGATCATGGGGTAAGCTTAGATTCAAGAACAAAACGTCGCCCAGCCCCAGAATGCTGGGAAAGTGGGGTATGTTCTCCAAACCCTTGCAAACAGGCAGCAGATTCAAGTCGTTTATTCTGCCACTGGTGCTCTTGTCTCCTTTCTTCTGAGACACTAGGAAAAGGCACTGGAAGACATGCGACTGGATAGTTTTGAACGTAGCAGCTGTGACAAACCAGTTCTCTATCTGTTCCAAAGTCAAGGTGTCTCCAAGTTTAACAATGTCTTCGCACAGAGTTCTAGAACGCATTCCTATTCTCCTGGTGTTCACTGTACAGCCGATGCTGCTCCAGGTCATATAATGAGCGTTGCCAGAGTTCTTCTGTAGTCTCAGGTAGGAATTAATCGTGGCTTGAACATACTGTAGAAAAGTCTCAGTGGGTATCTCTTGTCTCTGTTCTTCTGAGTAGCCATTGAAAACTAAGCTGGTCCTCTCCTCCGCACTACCTCTCACAGCATATGCATAGAGACAGCCAAAGTTTTCTCCATTGATGACAGAAACCTTTTTCCCTGGCTCATAACAGAGAAATCGCACCACAAACTGCAGCAACGTGTCGTCTAGGTGGATTGACCAGTGCTTGAATATGTCCTCGCGTTTTATGGAACCCGAGCTTCGAAACATAGACTTGAACAGGTTTTCCACCAAGTTCAGCTCATCCGAGGTTAGTATATTCGCGGAGGAGGATGTGCGGCTCCATGCGTGACCCATCTGGAACAATTGAAAAACTTTCAAAAAAAAAAAAATACGATTGACGAACTACGCGTCAGCTGCTACAGACGTCGCGTCTGTGACAGTTCTGGCCGATTAAGGAACACCTATTCTACTTGACCGACGCGTCACTTTCTCTTATCATTGGCATTCGCGACTCGTCGTTCGTAAGCGTGACGCGAAAACGAAAAGATATCACCGTTCTGTCGTTAGATAAAATTAATCTACGCGCTGTCCCGACGAAGTAGATACACCGAGCACACAGATTCCACACACCTTTTCGCGCTTACACCGTGGTAATTAAGATCGAATGAACGAAAGTAGGCGCGAGGCTGCGCACCTTTTCTCCGAGTCAGGTTCGATGCATCCGAGACGAAGTTCCGAAACGGAACTCGTCGACGGAACGGTCCGCGACCTTTGCCGTTCCCCAGCGATAAATAAAATATTTTGAGGTTAGTTCGAGCTACGGACGTTATTCGTCTGCTACTTGTGCGCCTATCGACTCCCGCCACGGCGCATGCGTCATGGCCGAATGTGGGCGTGCGAACCTCCTCATCCCTTTTCGTCTTGCGACTTTTCATCCGGAAAAACAATAGCGGGAACGTTGTTTTTCCGGCAAAACAAAAGAGAAACCTATCGAAATCAATTCGACCGAATCCCGACGACCAATGCACGCGGAGCCCGGAACAAGGACCGTTTAAACGGCCAGTTTCGAGACCGTGTTACACGCGGACTTTTTGCGGACATTTTGAATTTCCTAAAATGAGGTTTGCTTAAATCAAATTAGGGTCTGTCGCCTGTATAAGTTTGCCCATCGATTTTTATGCAATTAACAAATGTAAACGAGCCTCGACGACCGAAATATAAATTAAGCGGTCTGTCAAAGGTATTTAAAAATGTAAATTCAGTTTTAATTCGATGTTTGCAAAATCGAAAATGTTTAAAAAAATGTCAGAGAAAGGAGGATCAAATTTTGTTTTAGACAATGCCAACCATATTGTTGGATTCTGTATCACGGTATTATATTTAGCACGATTTTCGTTGGAGGGGACAGAGCGAATTCGACGCGTGAATTGGCTTGTGTTATTGTAAATCTAATTTTGAACGGTACAATGCGGTCCGCGTCGCTTATGGACCATATTATAATTATTAATACTGAATAATTAACCGAATAATCGTCACCTACATAGTAAGGGGCGGAAAACCGATAGAGGGTCCGCCGCGTTGCAAAACATTAATAATAGCAATGGAGATTCCCGGGAGCAGAAATAATTATTCTGGGAACCATAAATAATCCGCGGTCGTCCAATACAATTGCCATCTCGCTAAATATTTGTTTATTCAACGAAACAACCGGCTCGAGCCGTTCTATGGCACAGTTAATTACAAACACCGAAACCCAACAAGATATTTTCAAACGTAATTTACATTACCGCGACCAGGACGAAACATTGGGGATATTCATATCGATTTTCTATTCGTTCATCGCCCATACACCATTCATTATGCAGCTACATTACCAACAATGTCGGCTCCATTCAATAGTTCAGTGCCCCATGACATGGTAAAATCTCGATTTATCCGAATGCATTTCGCGTATAAAACAGATCTACAACGGTCGCGACGCACGATACATCGCGCGAACACGCATCGTTCTACGATCACCATTTTGTCCTATTAATGCGGATAACCGAGGTCCCATCAGTGCCCATTGTAACGCGAACCAAGCTGAAAATATCTATTCGACACCATCAATCCAAGAAATAATAGAACCGCAACGATTGCTCTACTTGTGTGCAGGTGTTATTCCGGAAAGTGGCCGACGTCCGGCGCGAAAAAGAGCTGGCCGAGCGGAGGAAAAACGAGCCGCAGTTGGATCAAGCGCAGGATCACCTGATGCGCAAATTTCTCTCGAGGTAGGGACAGATTTGTTGCCATTGAGCACGAATGGATACCGATCCGCGAATCCATTCCGCGCGGAACGCTGTTCGCCGCTTCGCTCGATGGTCCCTCGTCATCTTGTTCACTCGGAAACCACTTGATCGCCGTCGCGAGACGATATTTCAAGCTACGACGGTAGAATCACAGTCTCCAGGAGCAGTTCCAACTATGAAAACATCCACCAAACGCTGATCTTGCAATTTCTATTGTGAAAAGAACGATCGATCTGCTGTACCAACCCTTTGAGGACATCTTAAATCACCGTGAACATTATGTTTCAGGAACTAGATTATGTTGCGTGCATAATTTAATAATACGTTTACAACATCCGGGATAAGATGCGCTGATCACGACATCATCGCTGCGTTGACATGCATCCTCGAAGGGTTGTTCTGCAGGGAACTGCTCGGACGAACTGTGAAGCACTACATGACAGTGCAACGAAACACAATGCGTTGCTGCCAGGAAGATCGTTCAGCAATTGTGGATAAATGGAAGTTGGACTTTTCTCACGCAAGTTGAACCAGTTGGACGACGTCCTTCGAAGGATCACAGGATTCGGCTCGAAGACAGTGAAGGAGACGAAGGACCTCGAACGAAGCGTCCCGGACGCTAAATTTTGTTTGAAAAGCGCGTGCGTTCTCGTGCTGTCGTTCGATCGATGTTCCCGCTCGAATGCGAGGCTTGTTTCAGGACGGGACGTTTCTCAGAATAGTCCTGGATAATCGGAACTTATGTCCTCGGCAGGACATAAGGTTCCCCGGCTGGCTCGAAACAGCGGGGAACGCGCGTGCGTTCTTATCGATTGTTTAGCTAGGCGGACCGACTAAACGTTTCTAAGAGATTAACTAACGACAACGAGGATTCGTTAACGAGAACTTTACGGAACTCACGGGAGCAAGAGCATTTGCGAGAAAGGGAGAGAGAGCGTGTGTCGATGGGAGCGTGCGAGCGTGTGAGTGCGTGCTAATCAAGGGAATCCAATCAAACGACGTCGCGAAAAAGAAAGCAGAGGTGTGTCGTCAGCGGGCGATTCACGTCTCATTACTATTACTACTACTACTACTACTACTACCACTACTACTCTACTACTACTACTACTACTATTACTACTACTACTACTTACTACTACTACTACTATTACTACTACTACTATTACTACTACTTCTACTACTACTACTATTCCAATCCGTATCTCTCTGTGGTAAATTGTTGTTGATTGTTGATCGTTGCTTGGCTGGCCTGTTGTCCGAAAAGGTTCAAGACCGACGGAGAAGCCCAGATTGGCGTGACCAGGGCCGCAAACGGACGGTCCCAGCAGGATTCCGACGAGGAGCTCACCGTGAACGTCCTGCCGCCCTGGCCCAGTTTTAGGCAATTTCATTTCTTACGTATTTATTTATCTTCTTCATTCTTTTTTATTGCCATCTTTGCTACTTCTTACGTACATTCTCTTTAAGAAAAGAATTTGCAATTATTATTCGAATGGATAAAAGGAAAGAAAGACAGACAGAAAAAAAGAAAAAAGAAAAGGAAAGATAAATGAAAGAGAAATACACTCTCTCTCGAATTACGTGCTCTCGATTAATTATTACTATTTAATTGATTCGACTTTATTATTATTCTTCTTCTCATTATGATTATATTTGCCATCGTTATTATTATTGTATTATATTATTATTATTATTATGATTATTATTATGATTATTATTATTATTATTATACACTCTCAACTGTGACTTTTCTATCGCTATACATATATATTGTATATGTATATATATACATGCCGATGAATATATATATATATGTATATGATCGCTGGATATAAATATTTATATATGTATACGTACATATACGTATACGTGGCTGCTGAGAGAAAACGTCGCGTGTCGCTGTTTCGAAGGATTTCGCATGTGACGAAATCGAGTAGATCAAAGCCTGTGAAATCATTTGAACAATTTAACGCTAAACGTACCGAGCTCTGAAGTTATAGAACTTACTTCCATCTCTTGCCAATTTCGTTACCATTTAAGCTTGAACAAAGAAATGCACTTCAACGATATAAGAATAAAAACCGTGAGACCGGCGTTTTCCACCGGCATGGCAGGTTTAGCGTTAATTATTTCAAATGTTTGTATCTTGCAATTCTCGAGGACGAATTTAATTCTACATAGAGATCGGCAGCCTACTACCCAGATAAGGAACGTTCAAAATTTAATGGTTGTAACATTTCGAAGGCGGGCACGACACGCGACGTCTTCCCCCGCGGCCACGGATACGCGTATATCTCTATACATACACGGATGATATTGTACATGTGACCACGTGCGAGACTCGTACACGTTCGTCGCGACGCATCAATTTTTCATTGTTTTTGACCGTCCGGAGAGAGAGAGATCCGGACAGGTACATTCATGATTTTTGCGGACACGAGACCGCGGGATTAACGAGCGACGAGCTGCCGTCGTACTGACGTTTTTTCGCCGTGTTCTTTTTTTGTTCACAAAGACAACTCTCCGGCCTATCTATGAGCGCGCGCACTTCTCTCTACGTGATCCGCGCTCGAAAGACGCTCGTTTACGTTTACCGGAAAGGGTATCACGGATGTGCAATCGCTGTACACACGCTTTCAAAGAGACAACCGAGTTCTATAGATATATATATGTATGTATATGTACATGTACATGTATGTATATATATACATATGTATATACATATTTATTCTATTTTCACAGCACGTCCACGAAACACACACCCGCCTGGTCGAATCGAGGCTCGACTATTCGTAGATAAGCGCACGTAGACGTTTTCGGTATGCATAGACGCCCGCAAGCCTGGCGAATCTCGTCGATGCTCGTCTTATCTATCCATCCGATCGAGAGAAAATCGAGAAGATCGAGAGAATCGAAAGCCTGTCTGTCTCTCTCACACGGAGACAGGAGCCCGGCGGAACGCTGTACCTCTTTCTTTATCTTTCTGTTTCGAAAGTTTGAATTGCTGCCGATCGGTCGTCCGTAATACTATCCGAATACTTTTCGCCAAGGGTGCTAGATCTTCGACCCTCGAGTAGTCGGTAGCCGCAACGACGATTCTGTAACCTTGATCGGGATTTTCTCGGGGCAGCTGCAACCCCCGTAGGACACTCAAGGGTTGAAAAAGCGGTAGAAACTTTTCTAAGCTATCGTAATCGTTCGTAGTTGCTCGCCCTTGTAATCGTTCGCAAAACGACCGCAAACTTTTGGCTCCTAAGTGCGACTAAAGAGGTACACTTATCTCGTAATTCCTCGGAATTTATCATTTTAATATTTCAATATCTTACGAATGTTCCAATGAATTTTGTGCCAGATATTGTATCTCGTCGTCGAACGTCTTCCCGCGCAAGTGTACGTTCTTGTCACCCGTTCTCGTTTTCCAAAAATGAGGCGGCGATTACGGCAGCCACAGGCCAGAGGTAGTTCGCAGCTCCCGTTTTATTTGGTAGATACCGTAGACGGTCCAGGCAGCAGCAACGGTGTCGTAATACTGCTCGCTCCACGCCTGTATCCACAGTATCCTCCTGTATTCTCTCAGGTGCGACCCGGGAGAGCTCGATTCGGCCAGGTGTCGCATCCCTCGAGAGATGCGTGTACACAACACCTACCACCCGACGCCATATATAATACGATGTTTGCCAATTTTCTGGCGATCACTGCAGTTCTGACGAATGCTAGAGTGCTGTAAGATATACGGCTTTAGAGGGTTATGCGCATCTTTCTCCCACCATATAAATATAATATATATATATATACATAACATGTATGTATATATATATATACATATACGTATATAGAGACGTTGTATGTATATACATATACTTTTTTTTAGTGGATACCAGGGTTGTATAGTGCGGACCCAAGGGCTCCGTAACTCTTTCGCCCGGCGTTCTTAATCTTGCAGTCGATAATTAACCCGTTACCTTGCGAATCCGGATTTTCGTCGAATATGTTTCAGAGGTTCCGAGGATTAATTAACGGATCACATAAGGCTAACCAATAGAGCTTCGACAGCTATAACAAAACGAAATTTCTTTCTCTAATAATTTAAGTTACTCAAAAAGAATAACGTGGGTTTCCCTTTTATATTTACATTGTTTTACACTTTACTTGGTCCACTAATGAATCCCTTGGATCTTTTCGAGGACCGACGGGATCATGTTCGTTGCAAATTAAATGTCGTTTTAACCCGAGGCCGCGGCGCGGAGATGAAATAGCGGGGACGGCGCGAAGGGAATATTGTTTCGAGAATTTGATCTCGTCACAGTGGATGACGGATCGCAGAGCAACGGGTTAAACCAGAGATGGTCTCGCGTCGCGGAACGAAAGAAATTTCAGTGGAAACTCGCAGACCCGCGGAGCGAAAGAAGTGGCGAAGTCCTCGCTGCGCCTCGAGCATCCGATCCTTTTACGATTTTATGCAACGCCGAATGCATGTGACGTACACACTCTAGGATTCAAGTTTCTCTCTACTCTTCTCTCTTCTCTCTTTTCTCTTTTCAACTATCTACCTCTGTCTATCTATCTATCTATATACCTCTCTCTGTCTATCTGTCTATCTATCTATCTGTCCATCTATCTGACTCTGTTCTCTATCTCTACCTCTCTGTCACCTGTACTTATATATATATAAATATATATTTCTATATACATACACGGACACACCGACACACAAGAAGACGTATACATATTATCTATACTACTACCGGTGGCCAGCGTAGCTGCTTGAAAGACTGCCAGACCGCCGCGAGCCGATACAGTCGCAAACACGGAACCGTTCTCAAAGAGAACCGATCAGCGTACCTCGATCGTGTCGCATGGTTCTATGCATGATAGATACTTAGAGTACCTAGAAGTAATTTGACGTCGATATATGCAGGTGGTCGAGGATCCGCGCGAAGGAACGCGGCTCCATCATCGACGATCGTCGGCCCGCGGCTAACCGGATGTCCATCGGGCAGCTCGCGGCACCGAAACCACCGTATCATCGGACGTCGCGCGTCGATCAACCTAAATCGTGACTCGGTTCAATAACGCTTCGTCGCCGGACCGCTAGGACAAGTTTGATGGAGAGCGAGATTGCTTGATCCAATTCGAGGAGGATTTATTAACGAATTAAATGTTTCGTTCGAAATTCAATCAATCGAATTATTTGGCAATAGTTAACTATTTTTGTAAGAATTTCGTGGAGTGTATCGCAGAGGGTAACTCGGCGAAGAGCGGAGGCGAGATAATCGGGCAATCCGATTTTTATCTGCCCGCTGCGATTTGTTATTCCGTCCGAGTCCTCGCATAGTCGGCCAATAATTCAAAGTTCGAGCGGGGGGGGGGGGCGTAATTACAACGCTGTCCTCGAGTTTCCGAAGTCGGTCGATTCTCAGACACGATCCCGAATAGACCGCGTCGCCGGGAAAGATCGAGTCCGGTCACGATCTAGAGTTTGATCGACGCGCGGGTCGTCCCTCCCGTATGTTTTATCGGCATCTTTTATCACCACTGCGACTACTGTCTTTCGAATCCCGTAGGCACACCAAAGTAGGTTGCTCGTGAACACACCGCTGGAGCTGTCTCCCTTTTTCTAGCCTCAGTAGAAACGAACTTGACTCATATATCTTTTTGCCACCAAGCGAATACATCAAAAAACTATTACCATATCTCTTCTTTACCCCGTCCGACTGAAACAAAAAAAAAAAAAGAAAAGAAAAGATCAAAACCAAAAAAAAAAAACGCAAACGAATTGAACAGAAAAGAAAAACTCGTTGATGATGCACGAGTGCGTAAAAAAAGACGATTCTCTCTCTGTCTCTCGCGCTGAACGAGAACCGAGAGAAACGGGGAACGCAGGAGATGAAAGTTTCACGGATGCCCCGAGAGAGAGACAAAGTGAAACACACCTCCCGCCCGCACCACCTCACCTATATACCCCCCGACCAGGGGGAACAAAAAGAGTATTTGATCCGATCTTCTCCTATTCTCCACCGACTTTGTACACCATGTATTTTATTATTATACCCCTTTACTTAATTGAATCGCCTAGTGAAACTGGCCTCTTTGACCCCCGTAAATTGTAAATAGCCCCGACCAGGGTGGTATCTCGCGCGGCATCACTAAACACGAGCGTTTCTCGCTCTCTACTTTTTTTCGATTCAGGTTCCGCAGGGAGAGGCACACCGCCGACGTCGAGAAGGGCGACGGGAAGGACGCCAAGGACGGCAAGGAGGGCGAGTCCTCGCACTCGAGGAAACTCTCCACCGCCGACGAGAACACTGCCGTCAAGCCGCGAACCGGCAAGTGGGGACGATTGTTAGGTAACTGTTATCAGCTCTGACCCAACCATTCCGCGGTGCAACAAATGGCCATTCATTCTGAGACTAATGACTAATGATATCTTTCATTCTGAGGCTACGGCTAATGACATCTTGCATTCTGAGACTAACGACTAATGGTATACTTCGTTCTGAGGCTAATGATTAACGATGTGTCCTATTCTCAGACTAACGATACACTTTACAATTGTATAATTGATATAGTAACTGTAGGGTGCAACGTTTGCTCTATCAATGTTGTAAGGACAAAGTTCACTGGATTACTAGTCTTATCTTTCAAAAAACATTAGTTCAAGATAATAATGGTCTATTTATTTCACTGTGTGTTAACAGTAGACAAAACAAGTATTTTGAGAAATCTGTTGAAACTGTTACGCAGGAAGCGCGAGTCTGGACTCGGGGAGCGACACAGGGTCCGGGGCGGACACTTTTAAGAGGTCGTTGAGCGCTCGGGACGCGAGGCCGAGTTCTAGCGGAGGTAGCAACAAGGTGTTCCCGAAGGGTGGGAAGCTGGCTGGTACGATCGAGGAGTCTGCCGACGGGGAGAGTGGAAAAGAGATCAGCCAGCAGCAGCCGCAGCCTCCGCAGCCCAGCGCGGCGGATTCGAAGCAGCTTCAGCTGCGTCGATTGGAGAGCTACGACGACGGTCTGATCACCAGTCAGCCGAGCCACGACCGGGAGATCCTGGCGGCGGTGCTGGAGGTCAAGGTGGACCTGAAGCTGGAGGTGCAGAGAGTGAACCAGAGGCTGGCGAAGATCGAGGACATGCTGCAGATGTTGTTAACGCGTATGCCGACGATTAGTCCTCAGCAGCAGAAGCCCGGTGGGAACAACGGGTCGTCGGGCGCGAGTCAGCCGTCCAGTCAGGCTCCGAGCTCCCAGCAAGGCTCGCAGGCGACCCAGACCACCGGCGGGAACGGGATCGGCGAGCAGAAGGTGTCTATAGCGACCGCGTCGACGTCGACGATGGCCGGGGAGGGTTACAGGGAGCAGGGGACGACGACCGAGCGCAGCTCCAAGTCCCAGGAGCACCATCATCATCACCATCACCACCATCAGCAGTCGTCGGACCGGCTCAAGGACTCGGACTACAAGAGTTCGTCACGGGAGGTCAGCAAAGAGCTCCTGGAGAGGATCGCGCAGGCCTCCACGTCCCGGTCGGACGACGGCGCGCCTCTCGGCCCGCTGATCCTCAGGAAACGCAGGAGCAAATCGAGGAACAAAGGCGCCGCGCCGCTGGCGCCTCTCGCCAGTCAGCCGATCAGCCCGTCCGAGGCCACGGAGACCACGCAGATGCTCGAGTGCACCGACGACAGGGAGCAACAGAGCTCCAGGGAGCAGCAAGCCGAGAGGAGCGACAGGAAGAGGCCTCCGCCCAGGCCCAGAGAGTACTTGTGAAAGTTCTTGTGGCTCCGGTCGGTTGTCTCGAGGCTCCTGCTCTGATTCCGACAGGGAACTGCTCTGTGAACTGCTGAACCGAGCCTCTTCTTCTTCTTCCGCGGGAGAGGCCACCGGCGGGGATGTGAGAGCTCGGTACCGACGCACGGTGTTCAGGGATATACCGGTCCCTTCGCGGTTAGGTATTTTAGCTTTTAGTCGATCGTGTGTGGAGCTCTCGGACAGCCATACACGCCGGACTCTTTCGACGTTCAACGAACAGTCTAAACGCGGTACACGCGTTTACCATTAAGCCGCGCATTGTCTGTAATTTCACCGCTCCGCGAGGGCGCACGCAATTATCCGCTAAACCGCTTCGCGAATCATCCTCAGCGAGCTTCACCGAGGATCGTCGGAGCACACGCGAGAAACGAACCTACGGACAGCAAGAAAAGTACTAGCATAATTAAATATACGTATACATGTGTGCGGTCCGAGTCCGGCGATACGACCGATTTCGAAACAGCTCGAACTTTGTTTAAAATGCGATCTGTTTCGTATGGGAGCCGCATGGTTGTTACGGGAGGACTTTTGCGAGCTGTTCGACGTCGTGTCGCGAGTCTCGCACTGTACGTGTTGTAAACTTTCCCTCGTTAGCGTCGCGTGAACCATTGATCCGGGCGCTAACGGGGGACAGCCCGTAGACAATTATCGAATGTAAAAATTGAATCGATAGGTAAACGATTTCGGGGGGGTGGGGGGTTTAAGGGGACGTTCGTGCCGACGAGACGCTCCCGCTGCTAACGAGTTGGCATATTTTTGCATGGCCAAGACAAAGAAAAATACAAAGAAACAATGGAAAAAAATGATAAAAAAATATTAATAATGCGATCGATGAATGAAAAACGGTCGAAATTTATTATCGAGTTTCAATTGCTTGCGCGACGGCTTCTTCGAGACATCGAACCACGTGTGCGAGGGCAGGTGAAAAACCGATGAAAACTGTTTTTCAAAATTCTACTCGCGTTCTACGCCAGGTGAACATACACACACGAAACGTACCTACACGAAGACTGGAAAATTTACATGGGTTTACACAGATTACAAAACATGTATACGAATACAAACAGACACACACGTACACACACACCGTAATTGTAGATCTACACGCATTTTAGGAGAATCTCAGAGCTAGAGTCGTGGAGGCGCGAATAGATTTTAAGAGAGAAATTTTACGAACAGGAAGAGCAGGGAAGAAAAGAGAACGGTGAAGCGGAAATGGTGGAAATGATTTTATACAGATTCTTCGGGTTGTCGCGCGAGTTTGTGCCTTAAACCACGTCGCAATTGGTAACATTTTAGTCGGAAATCTTCGCAACAAGTCTGACACGATATTACAGTGCTGTGGCTTAAAGTTGCTAAAATTAGAGAGACTCTTCCACGGGAAACGATTGAATGCGTCTTTTAATTCGAGTATATATGGCGAAAGGTATAAACAAATACTTTACATCATTATTGGTAGTGTATACTAGGTTTACGGAACGTGTCAAAACGGCGAATTCCAAATTGTTTAATTTACGATTATTGCAATTACGAAGATACATTTAGAGGGAATTTATTCAATAAATTTGTCTCGTAGGGCATATATTATGATAAAAATCATTAAAACTCTAAATAAATGTATGCTTCTTATTTTAATGAAGCAATGTAAAATAGCTGCTTTTAAGGATCCGTGAACCTAGTATTAAAGAAGCGTTAATATCAAGTGTCAGATCAGTCAAATTATTTTTTCTCGGCACAAGCTTGCACACCAACCCTATTTGAAGCGATCAGGGAACAGATAGAGATGGAAGTGACCTTCGGCTGATTTCGCGGATAAAGAGGATCTACACGCGATTCTTCAAGCGATTAATCGGCAACGTCGATCGGTAGCCTTTCGACTGTCGTCCGTTTGACTGCCGCGCGCGATCGGATTCGGTTCTGACTGCGTTGAAATTCCGCCGGAATCTCGTCGGTGTTCTTCGCTTCGAGGGAGAATTCTTCCACCGTTCACCCTGAGAGAGCTCCTCGACTCCTCATCTAGCTTTCAGGTATGCATCGAACCAAAATCATTTGTAATACCTATCGGACCTGGGCAAATTTTGTTTGAAAGATAATTATATATGCATAATTTACATTTTAAAAAGTAACGACAGGTATGGAAATTAAAAATAACACGTGACGTAAGTTCAAATGTGCCCAGGTCTGGCACCAATCAAGACACAAACAAACGAAATTCTCATCTCTCCTCGTATCGACAAGATTCTAGCCCTATCTCTGGAACACAACTCGGGACGTTCTCTCAGAGCGAACAGTCTCGGCGCATTTCTTCAAGTACTCTTTCTCAGAAAGTATTCTCACCGGTCTTCTCGAAGAGAAGTCAAGCATGGCCGGTTCGACAGCCATCGCCAACAGCCATCCCCTTTGTGAACGTACCGAAGAAAATAATTCCGCAAGAGGTTTCGATAGAAAAGCGGCTCGGGGTTCGTTCGAGCATCGAACAGACCGACATAGTCGTTGACGAGAACGAAAGGTAGACGTTCTGCGAGCAATGGCGAACGCAAGATACAAGAATCCGGAGATGCCTAGGAGTCAGCTTTATTTTTTTAAACGGATCCTACGCGCCCGTTGCTGCAGAATCTCTCGGCGACGTTGCCGATGGACGTGTCGAACCGTCACCACGTCGTAGGATATTAATTAGAAGTCAATTTGGCCGCGTTTCGGAAGCGTTTCCGCGTCTCGCGGGGACGAACGGGCCTTTTGTTCACGCTCGAGAAAGCTCCGTTCTGTCTCGCGAGCTTATATCGCGTCCCGCGGGCGTCGCGCCGTCATTCTCGAGCCGGATTATTTTTTATTCGATAGACCACGGTCTGATTTTAATTTCACTACACCGAACCTACCGTCGTAGTTGTCAAAACTTATTTTTATTTAAAACATATTTTTAACATATTTTTATTTAAAAATTGTTAACATCGCTGGGATACTTCCGTAGAGAATAATTGAACAAATTTTTTAAATCACGTATACATTCTAACAAAAATGGCAAGAAGTTCCATAAGAAGCTTTTAAACCGGTTCTCGAGAGGGCCGCGACGGCCTCGATCGGGATCGCGCGTCTCGATCCGGGATCCCGGGTCGTCGATCACGCGCATGCGACTCGCCAGGGTTTCTAAACTTTGTTACGTCGCGAACACATGACCTAATAACCGCGTACATACGGCATTCGCGAAACCGAACAGCAATATTAGGTGTATATAAATACCTTGTAAAACTAACGACGTCTGTATATATTATATGATACATGTATCGTGCGTACGATTACGGCGCATCGCGTCCGTGACAGCGCGTTCGTCGTGTTTGCAAGAACAAACGAAAGAATGTCGGCCATTGTTCGGCGGCGTTCCTCGACTTCCGGTTCGCCGGTTCGCTGCCGGAAATACAACTTTGCTAATTATTATAAAAAGAATCTATTATAGAGTTCTCTCTGGACAGCGATCACGCGGGGCTAATGGGAAACACGACCGGTTCTCGCAAAACTTCGTTGCCGCTGCCTGCCTTTTTCCAGATAGACAATTGCTGCGAAACAATTCTGAAGGACAATCAAAGATGGAAAGTACTGATCTCACACTCTCCGTAGAACGAAGCGATTAATTCACTAAGGCTAGATGTATTTCGTTAGCTTAAGCTAAGACACCGCTGAGGCGACCGCGGCGAATCACCGAGCAGCCCGCTTCAGGGACTGCGTCGTTTCTAATCGGGCCGTGGACCTGTCTGAAACTGTCTCCGTCGGCTACCAGGGCTCTCTTCGAACCGGAGAAAACCGGTTGCAGCAGAGTCCTGTCCGAGTCCACGAGGAAGTTACCGAAAAGGTTTCAATTCAATGGACTGAGGATCACCGCGCGAAACCGTTCATTCGAATCAACATTTGTAATAGATTCTTGATACATCAAGAAGATTTTGGATAACGCAAAATTCTTCGAGATCTCGACCATATTATGGAGAATTCAATTGGCTCGTGCTTCGTGCCGCGTCGCGATCCGCAGTCCAATCGGCGGCGGACTTTCGGGAGGGTGTTCTCGACGATCGACGGATCAGGGGAAGCCCGCGCGAACGTTCGCCGGCAAACGCAGGCAGATACAATTATTCTGGATGAAAATCTAATCGGATGCAATAATCGTAACACGGAGGACGGAAGCGTGTATCTACCGACGAGCGGTTCGGAATGGCGGACTCCTCGGCTGAAGGCCGACTTAAACGAACTGTCGAGGCCCGAGAACGTCGACACCTCCTAACACACGTATTTTGTATATTCTTTTCTACGTAACTATACCGCTTTAAATCGAGGCGTTGATCGACGATCAGAAGCTTCGTTCAGCCGTGATCCCCGATCGTTGATCCTCGTTCCAAACGGGAACCGATAGAGGAGGAACGAGACGAAGAAAGAGAAACAGAGCGAGAGATAGAGAGTGAAAGGAAGAGCGAGCGTGAGAGAGAGAGAGAGAGCGAGTTGGGCGAACGCGCTGCCAGGGATGGCCGTGCGTGTAAATATTATAAATAATATAGGAAGAGAGTGAACAAAATATTGCGAGTCAGAGAGAAAAAGAGAGTATGTGTGTCTGAATGCATGCGAGAGGGAGCGAACAATTGTAATCCCACGTAAACGAGGGAGAGAGAGAAAGAGAGAGAGAGAGAGAATTATCGAAGAGTTACGAGGACTTTGTTAATTAGGTTTTAGCGGCGGAGACGATATAGCTGGCTCTATCGTAGTTTCTATACTTAACGAAAGTTGAACAATGCCGTTCAGAGGAACGAGTATATGGTGCGAGGGAAACGGTTCTTCTATTTTTTTTTTCTAGCAGCTCAAGCCACCAAAAAGTCGATCGAGCGATGTAACACAATGCGGCGGCTCTTTTTTTAAAAGCTGATCACAGAATCGGAGCTTGCGGTTCCGAGACGCGGCCCTTATGAGGAGAATATCATAGATCATAGATCATTCGACACATTCCGTCGTCAAACGGAAATACTTATTTGGCAGGGGGGGAAGTTGTGATCATTACCGACCGATCGTGGTTTTTCAGGACGCTCGGAATCGCAAGGGGCTCCCTCGCAAATTGCTCGGTTCGCGAATTGCGAATCGAAATCCGTGAGCTTCTCTCCTCGAGCACGTTCCCGTATCCACGTGATAAACGGCTCCGTATCGGTGATCGTAACCCACCTCGCACATCCCCGAACATTATCGCTGCGAAGTGATTAGGTCGTCCCATGAGTTCGTATCGTTTAGCGCGTTTAACACCGAACCTACCGTGTTGGTATCGTATCTTTTAATTTCAAATTGTTGAAACTACGAAGTTTCTTCCGTAAGACAAATTTCGTAATTATAGTAAGCGTAAGGTTCAATACATTTAGTTTTATCATTCTTGTAAAGCAGCCGCGTTTAGCTGTCGGTAGGTTTAGTGTTAAAGGCTGACGTCTCGGAGAAAATCTAATCACTCGACTGCGGATCGTTAGCTGCGAATTAAAACAGTAGTAGGACGATTACAAATATTTAAGAGTAGTCATACGGTAGTTCCACCTGTCTAAGATTGTTAAAGGAACTGTTTTCTGTCCGACTTCCGCTTGTTCCAGTCGACGAAGAAAATTTTGATTTTGCACGAAGATCCGCGGTCCAGTGCGATATCGTTCCACGATATTTTTATTTTTTTTAAATCTCGGAGGTTTCAATATTTCTTCCATCGATTTAACCTCGTTAAAATTTCTTTGAAAAATGTTTAAAGCTTCTGCACTGTTATTCATTGTCGAACAAAATTGTAAATAGTACAAAAACGAATTATGAGCTCGTGGGACGATCTAAGAGCTATAAACGATCGAAGAAAGTAGCGTAACATCTACGGTCGCGAATAATGGCGAAGGAGAGTAGCAGAGGATTCTGTGGGGCAGGAAAGGTTGATGAGAATGTAGCCGAGAACCGTGTCGAAGGGGAAACGAGCGTAGAGGGTTGCGAATGCGTGAAGTAGAATAGGTCGGAACCGTGAGAAAAGATCGAACGAAAATGGGTCGACTGCGAAAGAATCGCGAACAATAGCAGCGAATCGTACAGGGTAGCAAGGAAATGGGAAGCGAGAACTGCCGCGGCATTGTGGAGAGAAAGCGACAAGGAGGGGGCGTGCGGTGGTTACGATCGATCCGAATCGAGTCAAATTGCCGGAAACACGGGCGTCGGAACTCTGTGGACGCGGTGCCGATTGTTGCTCCTCGATGGCACACGCTCGCGTGTGTTCCCCGTGTTTACCCTGTGTTTCCCGTAGACTGTAGGGTCTACGATGTCTGGATCGACTTCGCGATCGGCGCGAAGGGAAACGATCGGCTCGCTCGGAGGAAAACGGTGCAACAGGGCGGCGCACGGAGCAGGTTTTTTTCGACCGGCGGCGTTTACGAACCGGAAACACACACAAAAGCGAAAGCGGATTGCGAACAAAACGATGGATAAACATGTGATATTACCGATTTTTTATATCAGCTACTTCGCAATAATGAATTTATCAGCCTTATTATCAGAATTATCGGAAGCGGGGGTATAGAGAGCGTCGCGACACACACACACGGGTCGTCGTCTTCGATTCAGCCGATCACAATTTCGCGGGGTAAAAAAAAGAAATAGAAAAGAGTGGAGAGCAGCGAAACGCCGGGACAAAGTCGTTGGGAAAGAGACGAGAAGGAGGATCCTTTTCTATTCCGTTGCCGTGACACAGAATCGACGTTTTCCGCGGGAGGGGGAATTACTAACGACGGGCGGTGTTACTTTTGTTGCTATTTTGCCGAAAACGGTCGAACGATAATAACACACGAACACACACAGCCGAGGGATAGAGGAACGACGCGAGAGAAAAGAAACAAGCCGAAACGATAAAAAGAGAAAACCGTGGAATAGAAATAGAATTCGTTTCCGAATTGCGAGGCTCGCACTAATTGAACACGTTTTAACGACGACGACAGTGATCGCTGCGACGATCGAAGAAGCCGTGATCGTACCGAATTTTCATGAGAGTGGTTAAAGAAACAAAAATCGGAAACACACACACACACACACACACACACGCATAATATACAAGCCACACACGACAAACGAAACACGAACACACAGAGAGACACACTCAGAGACACAGAAGTCTATAATAGTAGCTATCGAGCGGAATAACAAAGAAATAAAGAAAAAAATATATATATATTATTATTATGATTATTATTATGATTATTATTAATATGATTAGAACGGGGGGAAAACAAATTTTTGCTATAACTAAACACTTCGTCCATTTTTCTATATGGGCAATTCGTTGCACTGTAATCAATCCTCGGCCTTGTAAATTCTGTCCTTGTCATTTCCGGAAACGCTGCCCGGTGACCGGATGCCGCGGAGGATCCATCCGATAGATCCATATCGATCCCTTCGTTGTCGATTTGTCACGTTGTTCGATCGCGATCCGCAAGCGGCATTCGTGGACCGGCCAGTCCGAGCTCTTTACGGACTCTCGTGTAAAAAGAAATAAAGAAAAGTAAAAAAAAAAAAAACTAAAGACAAAAAAAAACCGATCGCGCGATCTCGACGCGAGCCGGCGAACGAAACGCGACGAACAGTTATGGTGCTCCCGGGGCGCGCGTCACCGTCGCCGCGTTTGTTGTTCTTTGTTGTTGTTTCTCGGTCAAGGAGCGATCGTCGACGATTCGTTCGTGGACACACACGCCTGCTCGATCTTCGAAACGATCTCTCGATCCGAGGAATCAGGCCCGGACGGAGGAGCGGACTGGGAGAAAGAACGTTGTCGAGTGTCCGCGCCTCGGCTTCGAACGCTCACCGATCGGATCCATCGATCACCGCGCTCGTCTCTTCTCGCTTTCCCTCCCCCGATCTTTTCGTTCCCGACGCGATCGAGAACGCGGCGGATTGAAAACAAGTAGCCGAAGCCGATCGCGTCGAACAATAGGAAGCATCGTCGCGAAAGCGTCGAACCTCTCTTGCCGTGATCATTCAGCGAGATATCGATGTTGTCGCGCGACGAATTTTCGCTTCTACTCGATAGTTTCTCGGAAGAGCTTAGCCTTTCACAAAAATCGACGCGAGTAGTCGCTTTAACTATCTTTGTGCCTACCGATTCGCAAACTGGTTCGAGGCTTTCGGACGTTCTCTCTCTCGTAACGGTGTCATCTAAGGAGCGAGTAGAAAGTCGCGTGGAAGCCGAGGCACGGCCACCAAGCGTTCACCGAAGCGGTGTTAAACGAGTGTTCTCTTTGCCGGACACACGCGGACCGTTTTAGAATTATAAGCGTTCGAAAGGTAACACGCTCGACCAACGCCAACGAAAATGCAGAGATTTCGATTCGACTTCGATTTCAATCCCGATTTCGATGTCGATTTTCCACGCGCGCGCGCGATCTTCACCGTTGCTAGTCTTCCCACGTTGATCGCTCGAAATCGGTAGGGACGATCGAACGGCCCTGTGAACGATCGAGAAGCGTTACGAATCGTCGTCAACGACCGCACGACGCACCCGTATCGTCGAGAGATCAAATTGTAGCATCGAACGAAGCCTGGCTAGAATACTCAAAAGAAAAGCTGCTTTCGAACTTATAATAAAAAAACCATTAAAACTTGACGCCGAGGATTTTCTGTGCGCCCGCGTGCACACGATCAACACCCTTCAATCAATAACACGCACTCAGTGTACTCGTCCTTTATTCACCATTCATCGTCTGCTGGCTTGTACAACGATAGAAAAATACGCAGAGTACATCGTCGAACCGAAACGACCGATCGATCGAGTAATCCTAAAAGTTACGGTAAATCTGCCCATGCCTCATCTACTGACAATTATTTCGTAGTCTTAAAAAAAGAGGTCTGGTCAATAAAAAAACTAAAAATGATTTTAGCACGATATGTTGGAAGACTTCAGGTAGGTCAATCGTCGGTTTAACAAAATCTAAAACTAATTCAGTCTTCGGAGGAAAAAAAAAACCGAAGGGACTGCCCCGAATAAATAAACCTATATAAAATAGAGTAAAGTGAAACGCTAGGACCCGTTTCTCCACCGACAGGGATTTTGAGCGGTACCTCGCTAGCTTGCGCCATCCTTGCGAGATTTTATGGTCTCTGTTAGCGGTGACGCGGATCCCAAGAGCGAACATCACAGAAACAGATCAGCAAACTTAAAGAATATGTGTATATGATAAAGTAGGTGGGGTAGTCGCTCAAACGTGTCCATAGGACACATCCTTCAGACGCGTTTCTCCATCACGTGGATGTAGAAACCGGGGTCCTTAACATCGTTCAGTTGCTTGAAGTCTCCGTAGATGGTGTGTTTCGCTCTGTAATGGAACGCTTCGTCCAGCATGCCCCCGAATACCTTCAACCGGTGCGGATAATACGAGAGCCGGAACTCGCTGATCTGCCCTTCGCCATCCTCGTCTTCGTTGTCGTCCAACATTATCATGTAGTCCAGGGTCACGATCGCTGGACGTCCGGAGACGAACAATACCGACGCCTTTATGTCCGTCATGTGTTGGCTCTGGAAAATAATTAACAAAATTACATCCCTGATACATTATGCCAGCCACAACTAGGTCTATTTAAACCTTTACTATTTTCTTTCATTAGATAACTTTCTTATTGCACAACGTTCACCGATATCGCAACACTGGCGACATCAAGACTGTATTTTCATTTCATTCCAGTCTTTACAAGCACGTATTTCGATAATGCACGTAATAACAGTTTGCAATTTTGCGTCAAACTGGAACCCACATCCGCTACAACAAAGTTAATGAAAGCTTTTGAAAACAAGGGAAGCGCATTGAAATTCTAGACGCAATACTGGTCCATCGCTCATCATCATCTCGCTTTTTCCACCTCCATTATTTTGCGTCACGCGACATTTGACATTCCCGTATCGCGCACCGATAACCAAGCATAATCTGCGATTTCTCTTCTTCTTTTTTCATTTAGAAATTATTTCTACGCATTTACGACTAACACGTGTCCGATGTGACCTCACTTACGTTATAGTAAATGCATTTCGGCGGTATGTCTCCGGTGTCGATTATGTAATCGTAATTCCTGTGGTCAATCAACAGCAAGCCGCCCGGTTTCACGCAGGCCTCGAAGTTTAACAGCGCTTGTCTGCAAACGATTCGACGATTAAACAATGAACAAGGTTTTTAGGTTTTTCGTAAAGAAATTCTGGTTATACCTCTGTTCCCGCTGATCGCCGAACGTGTCGGGCATGTGCGCGAAACTGTTTCCCAGGCAGATCACGGCGTCGAAACCCTCTCCTATCAGATGTCCAATGTCCTTGGGCAACGTCAGCCAATTCGCCTCTTCGATCACTGAAAAGATTATTAAATTAAAAATTATTAAATTATGAATTGAATTCAAATTTTCAAAGCTGTCTTTTGGCGTTTCTAACAAAAATTGCGTCGAATTAAAATCATAATCGGTGACCCTTGCCGCCTTTCGTAAAAATAACGTCGAACGAAATGCAGCGTCTGTTTGCGAAAGACCATACTTTATTCTCTTAATTTTTCCTCGTATTTATCAGCTAGCTTATCGCTCTCTTCGCATTATTATAACTAATTTCTGACGCAATTTTTCCGGGAAGCGTCATTATTATCTTGACGGTTCAGAAGATATTTCCCAATCGCCTTACCCCAATTGTCGAACGATTTTTCCTTTCTCCGTCCCCATCTAGTTTTCAGAGCGTATTTCAGCATCTTGTCGGAAGCGTCCACGCTGACCACGTCGAAGCCCTCTTCGAGCAGCAAGATGGAATCGACGCCTGTTCCGCAGGCGACGTCCAGGATCCTCTGGCATCCCTTTTCCCGCAACAAACCGACCAAGAAGTCCCGATAATTCTGCGTCCTTTCTTTCTTGTCGCCGATGAACACTTCCCAAACTTTGGCGGCCCTTCCGTCCGCGTACTGATCGCGGACTCCTTCGGCCGCTGTACCGAGCGATCGGGTACGAAACACAGAATCCATCATATCTGCAAGGAAAAAGACAATTTTTCTTATGAGAAGTCGTGAAATTAACGAGGACCAGCCGGGATTGCAGCAAGACCGAACCAGTGCCTTAGACGAAGATAGTTACACGGAAAATTATTATTAATATTTATTGTATACGAGTAATAAAATCAATTACCCTTTAGAGAAGAATAATATCAAAGCAGTTCATTTAATAAAACAGACAAGAACGAAATAGAAAGGAGAAATGTGAGATTTATTAGCGACAGCATTACGTCACTTTCTTTTACTTCAGCTCCCTCGCATTCGTTTAAATCTAGGCTAGGTTTCGATTACCACAGACATAGTTCGGTCATATTTCGTTGCCAGTCGAAGAGAATCGACGATTTCTCAGTCCTCGGCTTCTTTCAATTACTGATCGCAAACAGCCTTCCCCGTATCGGCCGTGCGCCGGTTCAGTACCGTAACAACGAAGAACAATAAGCTTATAATGCCCGAGCACTGCCCGATAAACCCCTGTTGCACGGCAACCTTATCTCCCGAGAACAAATGACAATCGAAGAGGAATGCCTTCTTGAAATTTAACAACAGCCCGACGTTGCCGTCGCTTTTCCACAAACTCGCTGCCTAACTCTCGCATTAATTAGGGTTAATTGTAATCGCAATGTTATCGGGGGGCGTGCACACGATGCACCCACAAAACGTGTCGGTGCATCTCTCTGGATGGCTCGTGCATTCCGCTAACGCAATCGACGTTGCCGCCGTGAGTCGGCAGGAATTCAGAGGACTATAGTTATCTGTAGATTAGAACTAACTCTTTAGCAACGGGGGTGAGAAGAGTGTTGTTGCCTCGATAAGAGAATTCGAAAACAAACAAGTCGACGAACGATTCCCGATAATTCGGCATTCGTGCGATAGTCCAGATTAAGGGAGACACGTGGGTCGGACTGGCGGAGTCAGTTTGTCGTCTCTGTCGGGCCGGTGTTGCAGAGCATAATTTCGTGAAAGAGAGAAAGAATCTGGAAAATGGAAAGTGAGGTTAAAACAGTTTTGGATGGATAGGTGTTCAGCATCTTATCTCCTGATTTACATAGATCCGCAAGTGACCGCGATAAGATTACGAAAAACCTGTTATGAAATCCCGATAAATTAACGGAAACCGCGAACACCGATCACTCTCAGATTCTGAAGCTCGAGAGAACTTGTTTTGTTAAATGGCTATTATTCGTTGTTATAACGGTATCTGTTGCTCGAAGAAAAATTCCGTGAGATTTGATGAGGTAATTGGGATGGAATAATTTCAGGAAAAACCCGAATGAAACGCGCACCGACCAACGATGGTAGAAACAACTTGTTTTCAATATGAAATTAAGAATGATTTTCAGAAATGTATTATTTCAAAAACAATCTTGCAATCGAAACAATTTTCCTTTCTGATTTGATAAAGAGTAAGTTAGGCTGCTACTGAAAAAGAAGACTGTCGCAAGAATGAAATGTTTAACGTACCGTTTGAAATGAAAATTCGATGCTTGCCTCAAACGATTCCAGAGAGGTTTGAATCCACGCTTGACTAGAGAGTAGTCGATTCGAATAACTTCAGCTCCCTCGAGATTATAAATTCGGAGAAGAAGACGAGAGATCTGGAGGACCGTAAGATCAAGATCGGGAGAGCTGTTCGCACGGTGTGTCAAAATGGCACTAATGCGTCGAGGCTTCGGGCCCGTATGTATATAGGTTCCCGGGTCCACGCAGCATGATGCAATTTACAACCCGGTTGGAATATAACAGTTGGCAAACGTACATGACACTGCGAGACTCTAGGAAAATATAGTATAGTAATGATTACAGGGCAGTTTCATGGTGCTGACGATTTTCTTCGCGATAACCACGATATCGTTATCGCGCAAAATCCGTCTATTTATTTGTTCTTTCAACTTGCGATCGCAGTCAGCGTGGCGGAGAAAGACGCCGTAACAATACTTTGGCGGCATCCCGGAAAAATGGCGTTCGTTAACATTGAGAATGCTGAACGCTGAAAATAACCGATTCGCAATATCTTATCGGGATAACAATAATACTCTCATTGAAATATTTGCGCCTGCGAATAACGAAATCGTCAATGTTCAACAACCACAATTGCTTGCACGAAAGCGCTTTCATATTTTAAATGCGAAAATATGCTTTTAGGAAGCTTCGGAAGAAATATGTATATTTCACATATAAATTACATGGTATTTATGTAACATCGTATTATGTAATCTTATACTTGCCATTAATTGCATAAGACGAATTAACGGCGCTTTTTTTTTTTGAATGAAGGTACCGAAGTAAGAGTTGGATATTGAATCGGTGCGATAAACGGGTCGATGAAATAATGAAGTCAACGAATCGTTCCGATTGGGTAACAACATATAATTACAAGTTCTGGTGTAAAATTTTATAATTATCTTCTGTTAGGACAAATTACATAATTCACGAACTTATACTTAAGCTAGAATACACGCTAGAAATTCCTAGAAACCTTATCAGTTTATCGTCACTGACAAATGCATTTCTAAATTCGAACGCGTCGTATTGTGCAGTATAGGTTTGTGAATGGAAGCGAATGTACAGTGCAATTGTCGTACGTTCTTTGTTATTTAAATCTAGATGGATCAAAGAAAAGTATTCGATGATTCGTTTAGTACAAAAGAATATTCAACTATTTAAGTATCAGTTTCAACCATTTAAAAAACTAACAATGAGTAATTTGGTTAATTTAGGAACAAGAAAGACCAATTGTTGAAACGTTCACAGTTAGTCAACCAAATCGACACGGTGTCTCGATTGTAACATTCTTATTTCATAGAATAATTGTTTAAGATTGAGTGGCAGTTTCTTGTTCCTTATAAATTGTCTTCTCTAGAGTACTATTTACAACATCTTTTCGACACACGATGACTACATAATTCGAATGGGTTGCCTCTCGGGAAGGTTTCAATAAAGAAGGCGATTTAGAGAAACTGTTAGTTTTCCGTTCGCAGGCAGTATATTGTAATCCAAACGATCTGAATCCACAGAGCATAAATTCGTTAATTTCCTTCGTCTTTTCGTTTCGCCGTTCGCATTGTCTTATTCGTAGAAAAATGAGGTAACTGCTTTACTACCTGCATCATTAAAGTATTTATAAATATTTGGAATCATTCTGCTAAATCGATTTTTACTTTATTTCTTAGCAATGTACATATTCAATTACGTTAACGGTTAAGTGAGACCACAGCGATCGTGCTGGATATCTTTGGAAGAAAACGAAACTTTTGTTCTCCGAGCGAGTCGTCGGTAGCGTTGCAGCAATTTGGGGCGAGTGTGCACGGAAATTCATTTCTCGGATGTGCAATAGTTCACTTGAAACGCTAACAATGTTTAATTTAATTCTCTTAATTGGAACTATGTAATGATCAGCTGAACTGCATCACTTTCATTATTCGCGACAGTTTTGTCCTTTTTCACGTATCCTGTTCTTCGGCTGTTAGAGGGGATCCTACCCTCATATATTCTTTAAGTCGTCCGGCAAATCGTTCTTGGGATGCTTGTTCTCAAAGTGTTGCTTATACGTCTTTGGGTCTGGCATTTGTGCCTGCGAACACAGTACAGATTATTGAACGTTAACTTCACAGATATAGCGACCGATTATAGATCCATTAATCGACTCTCACCTTACACACTGTGCACACGTGTACTAAAGCTTTCTGTGCTGCTTTTTTCTGGTCATTGGCACTGTGTCCTTGTTGCTTTTTCACTTTTGCTGCCTTTTCTGCTGCCTTGGCTTGCGACTGGATCCTTTGTTGTCCACGAGCCATTCTAAAAAGAAAGATCCCATCGTATTAGCGAAAGCTCCGTTTCAAAATTAGTAGTTTGAATTCCATTTAATATTCTACAGTCATTCTAGTGCAAAATCTCGACAAGCAGACAAGAAAGAGAAAAGATATATGCGCAATACACTTTATTTATTGTTATCATATAAATATGGTACAATAATGTGTCGCTTATAAATACTTCTAATTACGTTAACAATGTTTTCGCACGTTTTCTGCGTGGGTGGCACGTACATGATCTGTTGCGTGACTATTTACAAACTGGGACCACGATTTCACACAGAGTAACCGCGTACGATCCGCATATGCTGCAACCATGAATCGTGGGCACCGTTGTGTCGTCCGAAATGTTCACAAAAAGTTAGCTCGGAAGCGACCGGATCGACACTGTGCATCTTCGTTCGTCCGTGCGGAGTCCGTTCCTTTCTCTTCGACAAACTATTATTACGTACTTTCTCTTGAACCGAGATTACTCAGCAACGTAGCCAACCTATAAAATCAGTGTGTACGGTGCGGACCGAACACGGTGAACCGTTCACGTTTCTCGCATGATGCATCCTCAATGGAACTGTATCGGGCACCGTTCGAACAGCAGAGCATCGTTACAGGACAATAAAAGGGGAACGTTCGACGAACAACCGACTTTGAATGAAAATCTCACACGTATCCGGAATGTAGATCTCGCTCACCTGTCCGAGGATGAACGTGTTGCGAAAGCAAGACTCTCCGGCCACCACGATGATCCGGGGCACGATTTTCGGCAGTCACGAGCCCAGCAATTTTTCCACGATTTTTCGTCCCGTTTCGCACACGACTAAGGTATCGTCGCAAGAACGAGAGACTCGCGGAAAATCGTACGGGGATATGTTGATACAGAGTCAGTACCGACGACACATCTGTCCGGATCGAGACCACCAGTCTTCGATCATCCGCACGTGAAGCACTAACGTCCCGATGGGGAATCGTTTCATACGGAATCTCGAAGAAAAAAAAAACCACCGAAACGACTCTCACTCGGGAATAGCGAAGATTTCCGCGGTTAAACGCTAACGGGATCGATCCTCTTCCCTCGGTTATTTTCAAGGTTCGAATCACGGTTGTTCCCTGGAGAACGTGAAATTGTTTTCAATCGATATTTAAATATTAAGGCTCGCAAGTTCAGTGTCCGCATTCCTAGATTCGCCAGAACCGTGCGCGGCCTGCGGAACATCGCGTTCGCATCGGCAAACGCGTCCTCTTCCAATGAGAAATGCCGCCTTCCAATAGCTCCCGCATACCATTGGTACTAGTCGCGTAGAAGCGGACGAAGACGTTTAAATAACGTGGCTTGCCGTAGCCGGTCTTATACTACTAACAGCCTTTAAAGAGCCAGGCTTCTGTGAACAAATCCTGCTTTTGTTTCAATTTGTCGTTGGAACAATCGAGCATCTAATGACAATTAATTCTTACCGCTTTCGTCGTAAAAAACAGTGGAAATTTCGGCAAAGATTAATTGGGGTTTCGATTTAGAGCTCGTGCAGCGCCAAACAATGCAGCGGCGAAACGCTCAAACTGTTAGCCAAACGATATCGACGGAGTAAAAAAGTGCAGTGCGATGGTGGCGCCTCTAGTGGAAGAATTGAGAAGCTTTTAAGGGGTCCGTACAGCGCCAAAACGTGCAGTGGCAAAACGCTCAAACTTCTAGCCAAAATTATTCACAGATGGTAATTCTAAGGTTTTAACATTTTAACACAGATGACGCCACGGTGCTAAACCCATTAAAAAATTTAAATTTCATAAACAACGGACTCCGTTAGGACTCAAATAAGGATTTATATAATATCCGTAAAATTCCGTAAGGACTTAAATAATATCCGGACTTAAAGAAGTGGACGCAAACGGCGCATTCACGAGAATAATACGCTTCAGAAATACACGTGTGCTGCCATCGTGCGGAAAACTCGAGACTATCCTGTCGACGAGTTTCGACGTTTCGCCACCGCGTCTACCAGCGCTATTTTTCCACCTGCGGACCAGATGATTTGCCGGTTTTTGCACGGTCTATTGTAACTGATTGCGAGAACAGAGGTGAGAATACGTGGTTCCAACATCTATCGAGCGTACAGGTAGCTAACACTCGTTGCGACGAGAATTACGATATACCATGCACTTTCATTGCACTAACGCAGAATCATTTTTCGCTGTCTTCTTCCAAATAAATCTTATTTCCGATTTACCTCCGTACAGCCTTTCTCTGCACGGAAGAATTACGTCAGCGCGAAACATGCCACGAGTACCAACTGGTACCAGCGAGAACTGCAAGGAATTTCGCAGCCCTCTATCGACGACTCCGCCGAGCAGAATCGCGTGCAATTTGTCGTCCCGTCCTCCTCGGACCACGTAACTCCACATTTAAACCACCACGGTGTCCCGTTTGAGCGTGTATGTGCGGCGTTCCCGGAGAAGGACGGAACGATCGGCGCTAGAGAAGGACCGCTCGCGTCCGCTGTGATATTTGTTTTTGCCGTGTGCCGCCGCGTATCCATTTACATATCGGTGTTTCCACGGTGTAGTTTCGCCTATCTCGTCGGCGGCCAGGTCGATTGGTAGGAGTCAATTAAAGGGCGCCGCGCGGCCCGGAAGCCTTTTACGCGGATGTGCTGTTTTTTCCCGAGCAGACCGGCCGTAACGTCAGCTACACGATGTCAGAGGAGGATCTGCTGAAGTCCCCGATCGACGGTATTTTGCCGTTTCTACAGAGCGTGAGTGCCCATTATTCTCCTCCTCTTTTCGCTATTGTTCCGCCCCCGCCTACGTAATATTCTAATCCAAGGCTTTGGTAATTAAATCGAATAACGAAGACAGAGACCGCTACAGCGGGGAAAGTGAGAGAGGAAGAGAGAGGGAGAGAGAGAGAGAAAGGGAGGGAGAAGGAGAGAGAGAAAGACAACGCACTCCTTTTACGACACTTTCATTTTCCGCAGAGCCGGCGAAATAGTGTCAATGCGGAGGCACTAGCGCACATGTCAATTTCCGTTCGCTTATCGCCCCTATCGCGTATATTTTTGCATTTCGCTCGCTGACACGGACGAAGCCACGACAAATTAACGTCAACCCGGTCCTATGTTGACGCGAAATTTATTTCCAGACCTTCTACCAAGCCACAACGGATTACTTTTTCCCGTCATCGTTTTTAATTTGTTTTCGGCTAGTTGTTCTCCGTTCTTTCGCGTGGCCGTTTCAACTGGCTGAATGCATGGTTGATCGAAACGCGATTATTGTAAAGACCACCGTGGCCGGGCCATGACGCATATTGCGTTACTAAAATAACTTGTCATTAGGCAAATTTATGCAGAGGGGTTTTATGCCCATGCGAATTTCTCTTTCCTCGCGGTCGCTGTACTCCACTCGCTTCTGTCTTTTATTTCTTTTATGTTATATAATTGTGTTTTGTGAGAGAGAGAGAGAGCAGAGATGTAGGTTAAACTGTTGCAGATCGAATGGAGAGACCCATGGCTCGCTTTGCTACTAACTTTTCACATTGCCATTACCATGACCGCTGTGATGACAAGGAACCATGCGAATTTTCAGATCATGCTGTTCTTTGCTCTACGTAAGTTTCTCTGTATTATAATAGAAGCGTCGAATACTATAAGCCTGTCCTTTATTTCAGTGTTGTTGGTGTACTTCTCCGAGAGCATCAATGAAATGGCTGCATCGAATTGGATGTAAGTACATTCAGGAACAATCATATCCTTCAGATGGTAAAATATTGTTTTAATGTTCAAACAGGTTGTTCTCAAGACAGCAATGTTTCGACTCCAATGGATTATTCATATCAGTAGTCTTCTCTGTGCCTATTCTAATGAACTGTATGATAATGATCGTAAGTGATTCGGGGATAATACTGTCCTGCATATTTTCTCATGTAGATTGCGATATCATTAGTCAGAGCTTTTATGAGATCTTACATAATACGCTAAAACAGTTCTGAATTACTGAATAATGCAACTTTATATACATACGATTATGTTTCGTGCAGGCTAGTTGGCTGTATCAATCCAGTCAGCTGATGACGAGCTTGAAGAGAGCTCAGCTACGACAGCAGGCGAGAAACCGGCAGATAGAGGACGAGTCCGCAAACGCGAATGGCACGGTCGTACGGGAGAAGCAGGAGTAACGTTTTTCTAGTCAGACGACGAGATTTGTAAAAAGGGAGACGGGAAGCGGAAATTATGTACATTACCGAACAATTATCTTTTTACCACGACCGGTGTGGTACACGAAATAGCGTTATGAGATTTGGCGAATGTTATTCCACGATGATAGCATTTTTTTTTTAAATGAAAGCTACTGCCGACTTTAGCGAAAAGCTTGCGTCCGTATCGAGACTCGTGATTTTGAGACGTCGGTAAGCTGTACTTCCAATGCAATACGACACACACACACTCACACACACACGCGCGCGCGTTTAATGGTATAATTAGTTAGTGCAGAGAGAGACTCGAAATTCTTATGATTAACTAATTCCGTTTATTACTTGTCCACTTGATCGTGAGTTGACGCGCACGCGATTCGAGGGCCGCGGAGAGTTTATGATCTCTGAAAGGATATTATCTTATATTAAGGTACATTCCGATGGTTCTTCATCCTTATTTTTCCACGTTTCGATCGTTGGTTACGTCTCGAGGTATTTCTTAACGCATCATCGGAGTACTTACTACTCTAGCGCGTATCGCTTTTGATTATTATCGCTAAGGAAATGGAAAAAAAGAAAAAAAATGCACGGCATATTAGTTGATTACGGCTCTAGGTATAACGTATATGTATATGTTTGTGTATGTATGTAACGAGTGAGTGAGTACACGTTTTCCGGAACAATGATAAAAGGAACAAACGCGCCATCGTAAATATAGAAAAGGAAGTACCGCAACACATGCACGCGTATTTCGAACCAGTCAAGTAAACCCCCCCCCCCCCCCCCCATTGTATAATTGTGTAAATTAAACAGCATTGTCTTGCCGTCGTCGTTTTTAATGCGTGACTAATCTGATCAAACAATAAATTATTTCTTCCTAAAATCGTTTCCTCGACTTTTTATAAAAAAAAAAGGTGTCTGTACGAACCCTCCACGCATTTGAGCGCAGTATCATGGGATTAACACCAATTGTTATTATTGTAACTTGTGTATTTTTTAATTATTATTTAAATAAAGTAGATTTCAAGAAGAAGCGACGTATCTTTCATTCGGCACACAATACTTGTCGGTATCAATTTTAAATTTTTCCACTCGTTCGAAAAACTGTGGAAGTGATAACGCTGTGAATCCCACATTTGCGTTCACGTCTGTCAGGATTTAAATTTGAACGGTGTTATATAAGCAGTCTGTTGTTTTTGAAATTAAAATTTGTTTAATAGGTTTACCACTGTGGCGTCATCTGTGTTATAATGTTGAAACCTTAGAATTATCATCTGTGAATAATTTTGGCTAGCAGTTTGAGCGTTTTGCCACTGCACGTTTTGGCGCTGTACGGACCCCTTAAGAAGCTTCTCAATTTTTCCACGAGAGGCGCCACCCTTGCACTGCATTTTTTACTCCGTCGGTCACGTTGCCCAACAGTTTGAGCGTTTTGCCACTGCACGTTTTGGCGCTGTACGGACTCCTGAAAAAGCTTCTCAATTTCTCCACGAGAGGCGCCACCATCGTAATATACCCTATCAGAATCATTCACCCAGCGATTTGAGAATTCCACCCCTATTTGCAACAATGAATACATTATTTGTGCACAATAAAAATGCAGGACAGTTTTATGAACATTTGAATACCCTCTAGCTATAGTTTAACCATTTCCTTTTAAAAAAACTGTGAAATTAAAATTAAATTGAACGAATTACGAAGCAGGACAGGGTGTAAAGATGAAACGACATCGAGCAATCTTCAAAATAATTTATTAAAAATGTCGCATACTCGATATTCGAATCGGTAATCAATAATGGTATAATTAGTAACTATATGCATGTCGTGTGAGCATGTATCCGGAGGTTTTCATTCAGATTTACGTCTGGCGGTGGTCGATCCCCAATTGTTCTCTTATCAATCGTCACGCGACACCGTTCCCCAGGTCGATCGACACGATCCATACAAAAATCAATGAACGGCGACAGATGATCCTCGTAGCAGTTGCAAATTTCTCCATGCTAACAATGAGCGGTACGAACTTAACGATCTCTACGATGCACGCGTGTCGCCGACCTGACGAACGCGTCGGAACCATCCCGCGTTTGCATTGTATGCGTGTGTCTCTGTGTGTGTGTGTGCAACGTGTGTTATTGTCGAACCCATTTCCTTACTATACGGTCACCGCAAAAATTGATTAACGTGGAAAGATTTCCTGTTGCAGGCGTTTCGTACGGTTTATTTTTGTTCATCGGCCGGACTGCAGCCGTTCGCGCGTTCGAATAAACGAGAACGTGTTTTGGCGACGAAGAACCGAGGGTGGAATCGCAGTGGCGGCGGCGGCGCGACGACTGCAGTCGAGCGGATCAGTGTCAGGAACCGAGAGAGTTGCAGGGTCTCGATGCATCGAGTGTTTCGTCTCATCGCGGTAGCATCGTCGCACGCCGCGCGGATATACGAGAAAACGTCTCGAACAGAAACCGACTCTTAAAATCCACGACCTCGGCCGTCTTGGACGCGCGACGCCGACGATCGCTTCGACGGGTGGTTCTACGCGCCGAAATTGCGAATAACGCGAGGAAAGATCATCGTCTTCGTCGAACGGGTCGCTGGCCGATCGTCGACGACGCCGCGTAAATTCATTAAAATTATTCGTTCGTACGGATCGTCCGCGACGACGATTATTGCGGCGCTCGAGCGTTCTCGGCAGTCATCGGGAAGAGTTTCGGACGCCAGACTGAATCCCGCGCATCGATTACATTCTGCAATTGAACGCGTTTAATATAAAAATCTTAGAAAAGTGAAACAATTCGGGAACGAACGGAACCTCGGCGTCTGCGAGCGGATCCAGGCTCGCGCGGAGTACCCCCCCGTCTCGGCGTCGCTTCCTCCGCTCTTCTTCGCGCTCCTCGTCCACGTCGTTAATGATTAAATAAATCGTTTCTTTGTGCAGTTTATCGGTGGTCGCGACCGTCGCTTCGGTGAGTCGCCGACGAGCCGACGGGCCTCGTCGAACGCGTTACAGCGTCGACACGGTGGAGCTGGAAATGTCCGCGGCATCAACGGGATCTAGATCGCGTCTTCGATCTCGCTCCTCCTTCCTCCTCTTGTCTAGGATGTGATCGGTAAGGCAGCGGATTGCCGATCCCCGCGTTACCGTTCGAAAGGTTGCCTCGCTGAGAAGAAGATCGACGTCCGCGCTCCGTCAAACGGCGCTTGGGAAATCGGCCGAAGAATCTTCCAAAAAAATCGCCGAAACATCGGACGAGAAATTTCGGCAAATAAATCGGTCGAGATCGGGCGAAAGAGCCGCGCTGGACGTCTCGCGAGAATGATCGGAGCCCTCTCGATGGCAGCGCGGCCATGGATATGGTTTTACAATCGTAATTAGTTAACGCTCTAAATCGCCTACGGTTTTTTTTTTTTTTGTTAGTTATTCAGTAACTTAGATCGTGATTCTAGAATTAGTTTAAAATTCATACGTGTACAGTTTACGGTTCTTTTTTTTATTTACAAGTCCGGTCCGTGACCCATTTTTCCTGCATCGTTATTATGTACATGCACGGCTGGCCGCTCCGAACGCGCTCTTTATCGCGGTCTTTGAATTTCAACATGGCGGCGACGGAGCATCCCGGTCGGCCCTAGTTTCCCCTTTCGATGCCGTGGATATCGGTTTCGCGGGAGCAGACTGCCCCGATTAGTTCTCGAGTTGATGGGTGCAGCAGCCTCTCGGTTTTTACCGCCGTTCGGAATCGCGTCGCAGAAAAACGGCGGTCGAAAATGGCGGTCGCCGCGTTCAATGTTTGCGAGCACACGCTGGATTCTCATCGGGGGTGGTTGGAATGTTGCGATCCTGTTCGCGCTCGCGCGGCTGCCTCCGTACACGTTTGTCATGCACGGTGTCAATAATGGCGCGCCGATAAATTCCATCGAGACCACTGCGCGGCTCGTGTTTGCACGCCGGCTGCAGCTGGCTCCGCGCTCGCGCCAAGCTGTTGCACCGCGGACCATTTCGCCGGTCCTTTATGCGCTCGGAACTTCCTTTAAACTCTTCCCATCGATATTTACGGTCCCGGCGTATTCCAGCCTCGACAATTTTTTAATTAACGGAAATGTCGCTGTACCAGTCGAGGGCTAAAACAATTTACTTAATCTCTAATTTCATAAAACAATAGGATCGATTGCTTCTATTTTGTTTTAACACTGAAACTACAGAGTTGAGCACGTGACTTGAACTTTGATTTCGATTAAAACCCTTTGCTGTACTATTTTCTTTATAATTATAATTATTAGAATTTTTCGGTAGCAATAATTTTTTTAGAACAAATATTAACTTTGTATTTACTGTATGTTTATATCTACTTAAATTATTAAATATTGGTGACAAGAGGATATAATTTAAAAAAATTGATCGGTCGTAAAGATTGTTTCTATTTTCATTTTATTCATCTTAGCGAAAGGTGTTTAATATTTAAAAAAATATATAATAATATTGAAGATACTATTGAAGTAATTTGTTACTAAAAATCTCCGTCAGAAGTCTGATTAATTAAAGTACGGCAAGGGGTTAAAATATAAGCTTGAACAAAGAAGTTCGTCAACGAATTTCTGCTCGATATAACCTCAATATTTTTATAATATTGTAAAATAAAACGTGAAAAGCTAGTTTCACTAATTTCTTTAAATGATTTGGTAGTTCCAGTGTTAAGGGATGCGATTAAGGGTGGCGCAAGCGTGGAACCAGCCTAAGGAAAGATCGCTTCAACCTTCGCCATATTCGCCATATTTATGCATCCGCGTGTAATTAAACAGAGCATTATTCTTGTCGCAGTTCATTCTTCGCTGTTCTCTTATGTCTTAGTCGTCGCATCGCGTTGCATCGTGGCACCGTGTACAAAATGGAGACCTCTGTGCAGTTCTCGCGAATCGGTATCAAGCAGTAAAGCTCACCTTATTCGCTGAACTAATTTTCAAACAGCCTGGACCAATTCTCTGAGCTAATTTCGCAGTATTCTGTATTCCATCATGGCGTCGTTGAACCATCGCTTTTTATTTTCATACATAACGAAAGTTTAAATTTCCGTGTCTTTATTATTTTATATACTAAATACGAATATAAGGTAAAAACATAAATTATCACTAAGGATTAATATTATTTAACTAAGATAAACCTTTGTTTTGTTATAGTATATTTAGCTTTTGCAATGAATAGATTTCGAGCGCGATGCTTCAACGACGACCACGCTTGGCGGCCATCTTGTAGGATACCGATCTCAGCCGAACGGAAACGCGTCTCGCGTTGAAAACAGGATATATCGGGGCAGAAACAGTTTTCAAAATTCGATTAGAATAGCCCGTCGCAGCGTTGTCGCGTCACAGTGTGCGAGTGTCTCGCGTTTGAGTATTTGCTTAGTTTTAAACGCGCGAGATCTTCGGCAGCGAAGCGCGAGGCGGAATTTCGCGCGTGAAACCGTGGACGTTCACGCGCGTCGTGAAATTCTCAACGTCGCCGGTCCGCGAGTCGCGATACCGTCCACGGTTCGCCATAAAACGAGCCACTCGATGAATAACGTCATTGATTACTCGATCGAACCGAGCCATTGCTCCGTAGAAATAATCCTATAGAAATAAACGAACCTTCTGAGATGATTGTTGAGCACCTAAAGAGTCCATCGTCATTTCGTACGATCGACGAATATGTGTGTGAACTGCGTTCATTCACCTGCGCCTCGTCGCAATACTCCCTTTATTATCATTCCACGACCCTCGTTGTTCTGCGTTTTTTTATTTTTCTCACTTTTTTTTATTTTTCCAAAACGAATCATCGAAGAGAAAGAATTGCATCGCCTCAGCACGTAATAATTAATTTTTGATTATCGAGCGGTGTAACGCCTCCGACGACTGAACTAATTAATTATCGTTATTAATTTGTACTCGCTCCGGAAATCAGAATCTGTATAACTGACCAAGAAAACCGAAGGGATGGCAGTGTGAATTTCTCTCTGTGTATGTGTGTGTGTGTGTTGGTGTGTACGTGTGTCCCGGTTCCAGGGAAAGGATCAGCGTAGTGTTTTTAAAGATCGAACAAGAAAGCGATATTCAGTCTTCGATTCTCTGGAGCGTGCGGCAGGTGTGTGTGTCTGTGTGTGTGTGCGCGTGCGTGTGTGTGAGAACTTTGATTTGGGTATCGCGACGGAACGGAATCACGCGGGCGAATCGAACTATGTATTTTTCTGTGTCGTGGGGAACCTGTGCGGAACTGGGGCCCGCGCGGGCCCTTTGGTCCCCGGAACGCAACATATATATCCTTTTTTTCTTTTTTTTTTTTTAAATACATACACCGCGGAGCGTCGTTTTTTCGTGTTCTTTAGCGGAGTGGATATTGTTTCGTTGCATGTCTCTGAGCAACACCGTTTTTCGTTTTTTACTTTTGTACGAAATCAGGACGTCGATTCGTGTAAGAGCGAGCGAACCGCACTAGAACGAAGACGCCGGCGTGTGAGACGGGTGTTCTCGTAAGGACGAAATCGTTCTTGCGTGGAACCGTCCTGCGACGATATTCTCGATATTCTTTCGAATTTTCGGGTGTCACTAGACGAGCGATTTTTTCACGGCGTTCTACACGCCGCAGTGTAGATTATAATAATTGTCATAATAATTGCCATAATAATTGTCATAATAATTGTCATAATAATTGTCATAATAATTGTCATAATAATTGTCATATAATTATATTGTAATAATTGTCATTATCGTCCGTGATAATGACAATATTGGTAACATAAACGCGGCGTGTAAAACGCTGTAAAAATGGCCGCGTAGCCACCCCCTAAGCCGTCGATTTTATTAAGTCGTGTTCGCGGAATAGTCTACGCAAAATGGCGGACGGTCCCAGCGATCGTTGCCCCCCGTCGGCGCTACATAAAAGAACGCGACGAACGAATTAACTGGAAAGAAACGGGACGGCCGTCCCGAGAAACGATTGTCTTCCGTGAACGTAGGAGAATGGAGGGTCGGTGTTTACAAATGGATCATCGCGGTTCGACAGTGGCTCTCGTTCGCGGATGGTGTTCCCCCGTCTGTTTTCGCGGAAAATTGTCGTGCACGCGTGAAAACAGCGAGAAAAACGATGGCGGTGCTTCCGGCTAGCTGACAGCAGCATATTTTTCGCCTACTCTTTCACATCGTTCCCTTTCGCGTTTGATTTCTCGCGCCTTCGAAACCTGTTACTCGTCGACTTTCTATGCTTACCTAGTTAATAAAGCGGTTCTGTACAGGTCTCCGTTCGCGTGATCGACAAAATCGCCCCCCTCTCTCTCGATCCTCGAAAAAAAACCCAAAAAGAAGCTCCGCGCGGCCAAGCTCTATACAAACTAATCGTGTTTACCAACGAAAAATCGCGAAGATCCCTTGTCGGTCGCTCGCGGTTGTCGCGGCCGTGAACAAGATGGCGGTCGACGCGAACAAGATGGCGGACGATGCGCGAGAAGACGGCGCGCGAACGGAGACGCGTGCCCAAGGATCGTTTTACCCGATACAAATAGATAAATAATTATGTACAATTATGAACAAGGTGTACAGATGTGGGCGGCGCGCACGGTGTCGCCTCTGGCTGATCCAGGATCGACGGGACGATCCTCGGCGACGAGATCCTCGTCGACTTGGTATGTTACGCGTGTGTGTCTGTGTGCGCCCTCCGGGCCGTGTCTCTAACAATTCTTAAACGGGAGCACAGCTCTCCGCGGAAAAAAAACAGCATCTCTTCGTCATCGTCATCATCGTCCTCGTCCTCCTCTTCTCTTCGTCGTCTTCTTATATATATCACATAATTTCAGGCTACCATAGGTTCTACCATTTTTTTTGTTTTGTTTGTTTCTCCCCACCTTCGTCGCTCCTTCGTTTCGTTTCGGTACGCGTTTCATTTCCCGGTATCTTACCTCGCTAGCACAAGTATTTTATAAGGTAGTTTAGTCGTCTAAACGGTAATCACTTGCAACGGTTTTTGGTCAGTGTCTCTAAATTCGAGGGCCGACGGCCTGGTTCCTCGCAGAGCGACGCGGTCGGTCGTCCCATTCTCCCGAAGCGAGGACACGAACGGTCGATGCCCCTTGCAAAAATACGAGAGGATACCTTCTCGACCGAAGCTTCGTTCTTCAGGCGAGCCTGGATCGAAAATCGCCGCGATTTTGAATTTAAATAGGAATTTAAACAGGAGTCGTCGCGCCTGCGCATACAGTAGACGCGCAGCTGGACCAACTCGGAGCCGACGTTTCCCAGCGAACGAAGCCTCGGACGAGACAAATAAATTCCACGAATTCCCATAATTTCTGCACGAGGATTCGACGAACGCTCATCTGCACGATACTGTACGAAGTGCTATATAATACTTGCGTTGTCCTTGACAACGGCGGACCTTGAGTAGACCATAGTCGGAGACGGTTGTTGCGAATCGTCTCGGTTCTACGGCGAGGCAGCTGTTTGTAGCGTCTCGGAGACCGATCTCGAGCTACTTCGAACAGTAATAAGCGCCAGACGAGGAGAAAAAGGAGAACGGCGTCTCCTGCGCGGAGAGAAAGAGGATGAAGAGGGAGACGGGAAGAGAGAGACATAGATTGTGTGAGAGAGAGAGAGAGAGATACGAAGCGTGTCCTTCACCGGATGATCTCGAGATCCCCCCTCGGGACCGTTTGATCTCGAGGATCTATTATCGCACAAAGGAACAAGGAGGCTCGGCCCGCGTCGCTCTCAAAGGAAACGGCCCGGTTCACCTGAACAACGTCGCGCGACTGCTCGGTTCGTCGACCGAGCATCGAGTACAGAGGATCTTTTCGCGCTTAAAAACAGAGGGAGTGGAGAGAGGGAGGGAGAGAGAGAGAAATAGAGAAATAGAGAGAGAAAGAGAGAGAGATACAGTAAAGGGACAGATAGATAGAGAGAAAGAGAGGCCAGCAGTCAGTTGGCTCGTGCTAAAAATCGTGTTACCGTCGAGAAGCTCGACAAACGATCGAATGACTAGTGCGAGTTCCTTGCTCGCCCCCTGCTCGATCACTCGGATCCCCTTTCAACAACGCCCTCTCCCGATCTAGCACGAGGTCCAACGGAGTCTCAGGCTTCCCGGTTGCCAACGTCGCCGATCCGACCCCCATCGATCCGTCGCCATCGATCCCCAGTTCGAACGATCTCGAGACCAACCCCTCGGCAATCGTCGGGAATCATCGCCGAGGCTCGACGCACGAAACGTCGAAGCCGAGGATGGACGCACAAGATCGATGGAGAAGAAATCGACTGTGACACGGTGTCAGCGCTAAGCTACACTACCAGCGAAACGATATCACCTAGGATCTATTACTTATTGTCCTCGTTGAAGCAACTCAACACCTTGCCTCCACTGCCTGACGCCAAACGTGAAAGCTGATAGACTCTGGATTTCGGATCGGCCATGTCCAAGATACTTTGGTACGATTCTCTAGGCGAGAGATACTTTTACCAAGTTAAGAGCCAGGGGTTTAAGAGAAAAGAAGGGGATGCTGCAGAGACTATAGCTTGGACATGACGGTTTTCTTGGGGAACGGTAGAACGATGTAAAATCTGATCGCGGAGAGGAACAAATGAAGATTGAAGGAGCTTTGGATCGAGGGTGAAGTTAGCCCCTTAATTGATAAGATAAATTGTTCTTCAGAGACGTTCTACGAAAAGAAAGGTTTTTAACGCGTCCTGCTTCTAAATGGCAGCCTTTGCAGACCAAGAACGAAGGTTTGGATCTTCTTTGAACTAAAACTCGACCAGCCTTCGCAGTCCTGAAGCTTGACGGCGCTGCGATCGCGTTGAACCGCGTCGTAGCGGCATATACCGGAAGTAGCCTCTTGAAAACTGAGATCGCCAAGCCCGACGATCAAAGAGTACCATAAACTAATCTAGTCCTACACAGAGTCCATCGTTCCCTACGCAGACAGTCCCGCGGCCGACTAAGAGACTGAAGAAACGCGGACGCTGGGGAGAGGTCCCATGACCCCCTCGGACCTCTAGACAGGGGAGAGGCAGGCTCGGATCCGAGTCATCGAGCAGAGAACCACCGTGCATGATGCCCGAGTCTTGGACTCGGTTTGTCGAAGCAGTTCTGCGCGTTACGCGGAGGCGGCGGTCGCCACGGGGTCGCCCCGTTCAGGATGACGGGATCATCATCCTTAGGGCGAGTCCACGGCGGCCGACAAGCATGACCCATGATCGTCACACGGTGGTCACGCGGTCTACCTCCACGTACCGCACAGAACTGTCGCTGTGTCAGCAGATCACTTCCTTGCCGTCGATGATCGCCGTCTCCGAGGAGATGCTCTTCAGCCTGTGCTGGGATATCGACCTGTTGGTGCGGTGCCGGCAGATCCGCCAGATCACGATGCAGATCACGACGAGGATGGTCAGGATGCCGAGGAGGGTGAGCGCCAGGTGCAACGGCGGCAGCTGAAGCAGCATCGAGCAGTGCTTCAACGCCTCGTCGTAGCCGGACGGGCAATGGGTGACACCGTCGCACCATAGCGACGCGTTTATGCACGCGTCGAGCTCCGGGCAACGTTGCTCGCAGTCCTTCGGCATCTGCAGACCCGCCGTCGACGTCACCGATGGCCTGCAAACAGGGTTTCCGATTAGAAATGGAATTCAATCGAGTATGTGGTACTTAGTATATAGTGTATTCAATTAGTACTGTTCATTTGAATAATATAAATATGATTGTGTGGGTGAATTATAGGTTGAATAGACAGGCCAGGTGGACTAAGTTGGGTTATGGGTACTCTAGGGCAGGAAGGTCTTTAAAATAGGAATCGGCACGATAATTAGGATATTTACCCTAGCGTTGCTAGGAATTATAACAATCTTACTATACCAATATCCTTGTCAGCTTCCCAGGTAACAATATAATAAAAATACTGTACTTAAAATACGCGTTAATTAATTAATTAAGCGAACGTTGCAGCGATCAGCTTTGCACCCTAAATAATAACGCTCCACGGTTAGGTTATGTTTATTTTAGGTTACGTATTTAAGTCTGCTTCGCAACCAGAAGATGTTAGCTACCCTCGAAAGCGGCTTTTCCTTTCACTGTCAATAATCCTTTCTCAGCGTACCTCCTGGTTAGCTCGAGCCAGGTAACCGTGTAACTGTCCGGTTCCTTCATGATGAACTCCACGGCGATGGTTTTGACAGGTTCGTGGCCCGGGTTAGGGAAAATGGCGTTGCCGCTGACGGCCCAGCCGTCGCTGAACACCTCTACCACGCTGTGCCTCATATCGGCCGGTGGTCTGGGGCACACCGATTTAGGGGCCGAATTACCGACGTGCACCACGATACGGTTCTTCGTCGCGCATTTGTTGGTGGTGTTCGACATCAGGACTCCTTGCGTCTTCACGTACAGGTACTGCGTGGACCCCGGTTCTATCAGCCACGGATGCTTCTCGCAATTCTTCTGCAAAGAGATATCACACGATCAGTCGTCGAACGAGAGGAATAAAAGGACGATTTATTTTCACGATCAACTCGTTGATTTTGTAGATTATATTATGTGACTTATATAGTTGTAATATTTTTATAATGTGATTGATATAATTGTGATAATTATATAATGTGATTTATATAGTTGTAATATTTATATTATGTGATTTATATAATTGTGATAATTGTATAGTGTGATTTATATAATTGTAATACTTATATAGTGTGATTTATATAGTTGTAATATTTATATTATGTGATTTATGTAATTGTAATACTCACAGAATATGAGTTATATTATTGTAATACTTTTATAATGTGATTAATATAATCGTAATACTTATATAATGCGATTATATAATTGCACTACTACAATTTCATTTTATAAAAAATTGACGATTTTACTACTACTTCAAGCTCTTAGATTTTAACTTTAGCCGTGGATTCCAGTGGATTTGCAACGTCGATTACCTCGTCCTCGTCGAGGATGGGCGATTTGTACTTGATCTCCCCGGACGGGCCGCGCACTCTCCGCTTCTGCATGCACGGGTTGGTCTTGATGAAGTCCCACGTGGCCTCGAAGAATAGATCGTTGTAATCGTCGAGGGCGTCCATGGAGAGGACGTTGAAGTGTACCTCGACGACGTTCGACGTCGACTTGACGTTCATCGGCAGCGACCTGTTCGAGCAGAAACAGTCCCTCTGGACCGGCGGCGCGTTCGGCCACGGCTGGTCCATCACCTGTCGGCAGACCGGCGACGAGACACGCGCGCTTCAGCGTCGTTGCGTGAATTAATTGGCCCGACGGGCGGGACGATCGTCAGAATGTCCGGAGGCGGAGACGGAAGGGCCGCCACGGGTGCGCAAACGGAACGTGACGCGGCGCTGTCGCACGGATTGTTGCATTACGCGCGTGAAATTCCGCGGCACCTCTCGCAGATTCCGCGGAATCGATAACGAAGTTCTCGCCGGCCTCTCGGACACGCGGGGACACGCGCGCGCTGCCACGTTCAGATTTGTTCGGCTGGTTCGTGCTCGGCCCGGTTCGCACCGGCCGAAAGCCTCATTAACCTGTTATACACGAGGGCACGGGCCGGCTGCTGCTGTTGCTGCTGCTACCGTCCGCGCGATCGCAATTAGCCCTCGGACGGTGCTGCGAACACGCTCCGAGCTTATCGAGCAGAGAATCGGGTCGCTGTTTAAACTTCCTTTGCCCCCTTATTGTGCCTCTGTACACCCGGCGCTCCGATATCGGAGCCGAACAGCTGCCCAGGTGGCACGAGCCCTTAAGACGTCTTATTTCAGACGTTGAAACGATCTTCAGAACTCGAAACTTATATAAAGAAATTTAACAAATTTAAAATATATATTTCACGCGTTTTTCATGTCTTCGATGACCTCTCAATTAAATTAGACAAGTGCTTTTAAGTACGATTAAACGAGTGAATTTTGTTTCTAAGCTCTTTAGAGAAATTAATCGTCTCGCCTTATTTCCTGATTGCGAGTCACCTTTAAAACACCCTGTTTAATACATTTATGACATCAATTTAAAGTCTACTAGTTTAAAGTTAACCCTTGGCATTTACAAAATAATTTTGACATTATAAAGACCCTTCTGTTTAAAAGATTGTTAATTCACTAGACTCAATTTCATAAATTGTACTAAGTTATATAAAATGGAAATAGATCTAAAATAGCTATTTTAACTGTATTTCCATTTTATATAACTTAGTACAATTTATGAAATTGAGTCTAGTGAATTAACAATCTTTTAAACAGAAGGGTCTTTAATAATGTCAAAATTATTTTGTAAATGCTATGGGTTAACTTTAAACTAGTAGACTTTAAAATAATGTCATAAATGTATTAAACAGGGTGTTTTATAGGTGACTCGCAATCAGGAAATAAGCTTAAATAAGTTTAAAATGGCTTGGAGCGCAAAGGGTTGAAGTTATCAATGCTCTATCAGTCATCAGAGACACTAGCAAGAATTCTCTCTGAACGAATACAATTTTCTCTCGACGGAACACCGCGACGCGATCAAAAGTTGTGGATACTCGACAGTTCTCGCGCGTTTTTGGAATTCGCCGGTGGTTTTGCCGAGAAAAGAATAGAATTTCCGGGTCGACGAGGCGGCGCATACCTTCACGGAGAAGTTGTCGGATCCGACGCAAAGCAGCCGGCTGAAGTCCGAGCTGGACACGCTGCGGCACGTCCGGTTCCCGTTCAGCAGCTTGTTGAACCTCAGCTTGACGATCTCGTCGTGCTCGCCCTCGAACCGGTACACGCAGCTGGAAAATCCGTTCGCGGCTGCACTTTCAACACTTAATCGAGTTTAACATGGCCGGTCGGCCACGCAAAGGAGCCGCTTTTCCGATCGATACCGGCCGCGGCCGGCGTCGAACTGCCCGCGAAACGGTTCGTCGCCGCAAAAGCGGTTTTCATCTATACGACTCCGAGTTTCCCGTCGAGTCGCGTATAAATCTCTCGCCTTTCATCTCGACGGCTATCCTTCGCCTTCTGCGACGTTCTTCCCGATGTCGGAGACCCGGTCTCTGATACGAGAACGAGACGCTGCGAGGCTTCGAGCCGTTTACAACCACCGCGATCGCGATACGGACGCGAGGACGTCGCCTAAACGAAGACCCTTCGCGAATAAATCACGGCGTTCGCTATGGCAGTCGATAAGACGCTACTTCGAGGACTGTGTCCCACTTTGGGGGAGTTCGAACGGGACAAACGAACAGTCGGCGGCCATTATTGAACTTCAGAGATAAGGAGACGGGACGACGATTGCTCGGCGTTTGGATTATATTTGATTTTTATAGGAAGTTAAATTTTGATAGAACAGATCTTTTAGTAGAATAGATTTTTTAGTACAATACATTTTTTAGTATAATACATTTTTTAATACAATAGATTTTTTAATAGAATAGATTTTTTAACAGGGTGGATCTTTCAATTCGTAGATTTAAACCCGTACATTTGGATTATAATTGATTTTTAAAGGCAGCTAAATTTTAATAGAATAGATTTTTTGATAGAGCAGGTTTTTTAATAGAATAGATTTTTTAATAGTATAGAGTTTTTAATAGAATAGATTTTTCAGTATAGTAGACTTTTTAACAGAGGCAATTTTCTAATAGAACAGACTTTTTAATAGAAGTATAGATAGTAAATAATTTTAAGCACGGTTCCCAGAATCACTATTCGACTACAAAGGGTTAACACCTCACTTTAGGGTTAACACCTCACTACAGGGTTAATTAACTGCTCGTTAACCACATCAAAGAACGGTAAATCGCTTCCAATGGGAGATTGCTAATCCGCGAGGCGACGATATCACTTTGAAAATCGTTTTCACAAGTCGTCGCGCTTCCAAAATTGTCTTTTGTCCAAACATTGCAGGGACAGTGAACGAGTCGGCTGGAAAACGGCCGTTCGAGAGACAAACCGTCTTAGCCCCGGGGCCAGAGTCATTCTCGGAGGAGTTTCCACGATAAAAATCGAGCGACTGCGCGCGAAAAATCGAGAGACTGCACACGAAAAAACATTGATTCTCAGTTTCTTTTTTCCGGTGTCCCGCTCTCTCTCTCTCTGTTTCGTCGCCGAAGGAGGTCGAAAAAAAGAGCGCGCGTAGGATGGAAAAACTGGGAAGACGCGCGCCAGCTCTCCGTCGCGACCCACAAAGGGACTATTTACGGGGCGGCGTTATCGCCACCGCCGTCCTGAACAAAGGGAGACGCTGCTGACGCGCGTCTCATTCGAAATCGTGGAATCGCTCGCGCATAAAGGGTAGGGGCGTTAAAGGGCCCGCCGTTAAAGCACCGCCCCGGACGAGTTTGTCCTCGTTGGATCTTTTATTTTCCTCCGGTACCGGCCGCCGGTAGTTTCGGATCCCGACTACCAACCCCCCTCGCCCCCCCCCCCCCCCCCGCGCGACGGATTCAATCTTTGCGCGTCAATCGGCGAACGCGAATTTTTCCAGCCACCCTCCGGCCTGTCCTTTATTTAATCCGAACCTCTGTGTCTGTTCCTTTTCCGCGGTGTCGTTGAACGGATGCCCGGGACCGTTCACGAATTTATTCGAACCCCTCGAAGCGGTGTAATTTGTTTTATCGTTGTTAGACTGCGGATTACAGAAGCGTTTACTAGCAAATTGAGTAGTGGTAATTTAAAAGGAATTTTATAACGTCGATTTATTGTTCTGAATTTATTAAAATAATTTACCTTGAACTGTTATCAATTGGAAGACTGTTATTAATTATTTATACAGCTGTGGTGATCGAAATAATTGCGAGAAAAATTCTAAGAAGAAGAAACAATTCTTAATACATTTGATTTTATAAAATCATTAATTTTCATTTCTTCCCAACAATAATGTAAAAAACATATTGACACAGTAATTAAGGGTTGAAGAAAGTTATTTAACCTCTATTTCTTCCAATCGATGCGGACAATTTTTACATTGTTTAAAAGTTCTTAATAATTGATTCGAATATCGTACAACGAGACCGTGAAACGAGCTTTCGCGTCCGTTCAGCCGAATAAAAGTTCTACACGAAATCGTGTGTTTCGTTCGCGCGTCTGAAAAGTTGAACCGGGTCACGGCCCCATTTTTCTTTCCGGTGGAACCGAGCGGAGAATTCTGATGACAAGTTCGGAATCTGTTCTCGTGAGAGAGGAAAGTTGATAGAAAAGATATCCGCGGACCGGAAGGATATCTCACCTGATGTTCTTCGAACCGCCCCGGCCGTAAAGGAAGATATCGCGGGGAGCCTGGAATCTACGATCGGGGTAGTGATCCCGATTACGGCTGTAGAAGATCCTCTGGCAGGGCCCGTTCCCGTAAGGATCCCCGTCCTGATGGATATCGACGAACTCGTACAGGGCGCGGAAATTCACTGGCCTGTGGACCAACAACGACAAAAAATTACTCGACGATAAACAAATTTATAAACGATATAAACAATTACCTTAGAGCTTACTATAATATTTAATGAACTGTGTGAAGGCTGCTGTTAACTTAACTATGCGTCGTTATTGCATAGTTCAATCGATTTTGATGAATACATTTTTAATTCGAATAATACATTTGCCAGTAATATTATAAAGAATTACAGGGATCCGTGTTACGAATTATTGTTATTATATATATAACAGTTTAAACAATCATCCTAGAGCTTACTATAATAATTACTGAACTGTCTAAAGGTTGATACTAACTTTACCACGCGTCTTTATCGCATAATTCAATCGATTGTAATAAGTACTAGGTTGGAAACTATGAAACGGGCGTCGCTACTGCAGGAAGACTGAACAAAAACGCCCGTTTCATAGTTTCCAACCATTTTAAATTCGAATATTTGTCAGTAATATTATAAAGAATTACAGGGATACGACGCATTACGAATTATTATTATAATTTTATTTGAAGCTGGTTGACAACAAAAATAAGCCGGATACGTCGGCCCGTTGAAATAAAACTAGGCGGGCGAGAGCGAATCCAGGCAGCCAATTTCTCGTTATTTACCAAACACGTCGATCTAAGCGTTCCTTTTTTTTCCCCCCGCCGGTGATCCAATGGATCGCGAAGAGGGAACGGATTGAATATAAATTCAGAGAAAATTTGCTCGCGGGACTGGGCTCACGTGAAATCGATACAGAACGTTACAAGCGAAGAATGCGAACGGTTTTATGGCGCACGAGGAGCAATATCTGCCGCACTTGCACGTTTTCGTTTCGTACCCCGCCCCTTATACCCCCTTACCCCCCTTTCCCTCTCTCCACCCCCCTCTTATCCACGACGCGTCTGATATCAGTTATTTATAAGAAGCGATTTCTCCTGGAGAACCGTGCGGGAGAACGGAAGTCGCGGAAATTCCGCGGCACGGTCGCTTAAAACGGGAAATATCAGTCGAGGAAATATTTCCAGGATACCGGTGCCACTTTCACCCCTTTACCCGTACCACCGCAGTTCGAAGTTAATGCGCGTTGTACGCCTTTTAAAAATTTATGCGATTTCTTGATTTCTTGATTTCGAGAACTCGAGAACTCGAGAAATTTGAATTATCGGCCGCGGCGTTGTACCGGCCGCCATTTTGGATTACGTACGCTCGCATCAATTCACGTATGTCCGAGAGATAATTCCATTGTTATTCGCGGAATCGGTTAAACTTCGATGAAGCGAAGTTTCATTGTTCTAAACTCGCTGGTGAAACGATAAATAAATTATTGAAACCGAGAGCTTCTATTGGTTATTATTGATAAGTATTTAAATTACTAGGATACCTTCTGTGTCGACAACACTTGCGACGATATTAAAATTAATATACCACCTAAATTAATGACTGTTCTTTAATATAAATAGGTTAATACTTTTTTTAAATAAAAATACATGGCTCCGTTTAGAGATACAATAATGATCTTCGTCCCTACACATGTCTACCTACGAGAAAAATAGCCTAATCGGAGCGTACCTCTGTTAAAGACATTTTATTTCATTTATAAATTTGATAAAAACGACGTGTATTGTTATCAATATTAATATTAGTCTTTTTTAATAGGCGTTTACGGGTTGCATAACATCGTTAAAAAGTGATACAGCGCCATTTAGAAACTTCTTGGTTCAGCGGCATCGTCGCGCGATCGGGAAAGGGTTGCTCCGAAGAAGAACAAAACCGAAATAAGAGAAGCATTGATCGCGCATATCGCCTCCGATGCTTCCGTAATTATACCCTACAGAGGCCTGGCTCGCCGGCCGTTCCTTCACCTCCGTAGCCTCCGCGGAGAGGTTATTTACACCCTTTCTGCTGATTATTATTTACAGGGGCGCGGGGGTGTTGAAGCGTGGCAGATCCGACACAGGAGAACAACGGAACGCGGATGCGTCACACGGTCTACTTAATCCTTTACACCTGACGCGACCGTCCTGCCCCAGCCTTTATCGAGCCCCGGCCAGGGCCCCCCCGGTCGGCAATTATTTCTTGATCGGCGGAGCTTCCCCCTTTACGTCGAATTAAAAAGCGAGCCCTCTCGAGCGATTAAAATATACTCGGCGGAAAGCACGAACTACGCTCGCGACGCGATCGAAACGCTGAACAAAAAGGACGCGGCCCGTTGTTACGACGTGGCCCTAATTAGGTAGTCGCGCAACGAAATCGTTGTCGTCCGACCGGCAGCAACCGGGCTAACGAAATTATGGTCGCGTCGAAACCGACGGCGCGTGACACGCGATAACGTTGCATTTGTCGCACGCGCGATTCGAATGTTCCATGGACGGAAGAAATAATGTGCTGATCCGATTATTCGTTTGGCGAAGGTCTTATTTGTCGAATAAATGGATGGAAAGCTGTAGAGTTTGTATATTAATGGAAAAAGGTGCTTCGGTGTGTATATTATAAAATAAATTATCACTTTTAACTGGTGGTAAGGGTAGTAAAATTTTTAGAATTTTACTGTCGTATATAATTATTAAATAGCGTCGTCAACCCAAGATGGTGGATGTTTATTCTGACTGATCAGTATTGAAATCGTTCGCTCGACTATTTAATTTATAAAATAAATTACATATCTTAACCAAGTAATGTCCAAGGGTTACCACCGTGGCGATATTTTAGATCTTTCAACTACATCGGTTCTCGCTAACGAAAGAGTAGAATCGTTCGGCCAATCAGACATGGGAAATAATTGGCAGAGTCCTCGGTCGTCGTACGCAACAGGGAAAATCTCGGCGGCCCGTCTCCAGCGTTTGTTATTCGAGCCCGATTTCCCGGCACCAAAAATTCGCTGGATCGATTAGCCCATCACGGAGCGCGTCCTCATCAGCCGGGAAACATGGCGGCGTATCGTGCGTTAACGAGCGACCGTTCGCCGGGCAATAAAAGCTCGTTTTCCCCGACGATCCTCCGGGTCTCTTTGCATCGGAGAGAAAACACGACGCAACGGTTTCGTCGATCGATGCGCACGAATGGAACGCGGCACGCGAGCCTCGGATACACAGTGTGTGTCCGGTAATTGAAACGGAACCTGGCGCTTCTTTTTTTCCCCCTCTTTTCATTGGCGTCGTTTGCGTCGGCCATACTCGCCTGAGTGCCGTCGACTCGACCATCCTCATCTCGATGGTCAACGTGTTGCCGCTCGAGACGAAGCTCTCGCCCAGCGAACACGGTCGGCTTGTGTTCTGCAGGATCGCGTGGTCGCAGGTCTTCGGCACCTTGTCCTTGCAGTACCGGGCCAGGAGGGTCGTGTTGCCGGCTGGTCGACCCACCAGGAGCCGCGAGGGCTCGTTCGACTTGTCCGCTCGCTTCGCCTGCTCCTTCTCGCTGCAGAAGAAAAAATTTCACGAGAGATTACTGTGCAACGTTCGACTCGAGCTTCTCTTCTTTTCTGGAAAAGAGGAGCAGCTTTCTTTAAAAAAAGAAGAGGAGTTATATTCTAAAAGAATTCAAGATGGCGGCCGGACCGCTGGAAACTAAGCGGAGGTGAAAGCAATCGGCAGCAGCGTCGATGGGAAAGGGGGAACGCGAGTCTAAACAGGGCCTGGACGACGAGCAATTAATCAAAGGCGGTTCAACGGACCAGGAGGGGTCGTTGCACCCGTAGAGCGGCATCATCTCGCCGTCCCACACCATCAGGGTCGTCGAGCAGTCCTCGTCGGCGGTGGACAGGCTGGTGCCCACGTGAAACTTGAGGATGGACAGCCAGACGCGGAACTGCGGCTGCGGCGGCCTCGGCGCCGGCCTCCTCCACACGGTTCCCGGCCTCTGTTCCGGAAACTTGGGCAAAGGTCGCGGTGGCGTCGGGCTAGGCATCGCTGGTCCCGCCCCGCGGAGATGGTACAGGCAGGTGCTGTTCCTTGGCAGCGAGTGCTGAGGCGAGGCGAGCATACCGCCGCTGTTACCTTGCAGCCAGAACTCGCAGTGTTTGTTCTTCGCGTAGGTGGACGAGTCTACGTCGACGAACTTCACCTGAAAGGACAAATTGCATTGGAGGATACGAAGAAAGAGTTTCTGGGCCGGACGTTGTCTCGAGTAGAGCGCCGAGAGCGATCAAGTCGCGCCGAGAGCGATTAAGCCACGCCTACTTTGAATAAAAGAGATTTTAAGGGCTTCGATGCTGTTTATTCTAAGACCAGCATTGCGGAAAGGCTAAAATATAAAATATATTTATATTATAGTTAAATATTTAAATGGGGGTTATTTAAATATATCTATGAGAAAAATAAATATGTAATATGACTATTTTATTATTATTTTAATTATGGAGTTAATTTAAGGCAGATTTAATACGCGTGCTTTATAGCGACCAGAAGATTGCACGACGTCGTTCGCCTCGCAGCATTGCGCTGTAGAGCAAACAGCAGGAGTCATTCGTGTCTGACACAGTTCTCCGCAGACCCGACTTCGCCTGCAAAGGATCGATTCCTCGGGCAACGTCCCCGCGTGTCATTTACCGGCCGGAATCAATCGTCGAGGGAAGAAATTGAAAAGAGTAACGATTCTTAAACACTAAAACAGCTCGGACGTTAAAGAGAAGCTCTCGACGCGGGCCGAGAGCTATTACAGCCGCCAGGACGTTCCCGGTTCGCCCTGAAAAATGGCCACGGAGCTCTCGAGCTATCCATTTAAATGCGATCCGGGAACAGGCCGTACTTTACCTCGGCAAGGTGTAAAGCACAATGTTCCTCGGCTCTCTCTACCCTTCTCTTTCTCTCCCTATACTTCTCTTTCTCTCTCTCTCTCTCTCGCTCTCTCCTCCGCCCGTTCTCGTTCTCTCTCCCCTACTGAATGTTTGAAGAGAATTACCACGTACTTGCACTTCTAATTGAAAGCCGTGGAGCGAGTGCGGAGGCGTGGGCTGCAGGAACGTGCCGTAAGGAGATGTAGTGAACTCGACGAGGATCTCCGTGCCGCTGCTGGTGGCCTCTGGCACCGGTTCCCCGCCCCCGCAGAATTTCAGAATCACCGGATCCCTGGTCGTGTAGCCGTCGTACACGGTCACGTAGTCCTGCGGGTCACGGAATCTCTCTTTTCTCGGTTTCACGGCTCGACCCCTCCCCCTACCCCTCCTCCTCCCTTGCCCCGGACTCTCGTTTCAGACATTACAACCCGGACCTTCGACTCGGTAATTCCCGCGTACCGCTTTAAACTTGCCGCCCGTGTCCCGGGTCAAGCAAGATGGCCGCCGTGTCAATAAGACCCCCGTCGATTTCCCCGTTTCGCGCGAACAGAGCGGGCGAATAATTTCGGCGGTGTAGGGAATAAGAAACGTTCACTGGAGCTGAAGAGATTGATCGTGATATTTTTAGGAATAATTGAGGTTTACGTCTGATTGGAGACTTTAAAAACTCAAAGCGAGAGTCGTTCAAAATGGCGCGCGGTGTATTGAGATGCTTGTCTTTGGGATATGGTTGAATAAATTACGTTTTTGTGTTATTATTAATATAGCGATACGTTATTAGAAAATAAATTGCATCGTGAAATGGTGTAATATTCGGTATTCCGAGCGAGCATAATCAACAGGATGCAGCGACGTCCTCGATTTTCGTCTCCGGTTCGGCGCGCCGCGCGGCCCCGTGATCGACAAGTGTTCGTGCAGCCGGCCACGGGGCAGCCCGGAAAGAGGTTTATCGACGCTGTCTGTTAATTTTGAACGATCGAAACGTCGCATGGAACCTTTCCATTCCACTTTACGAAGCCGCCACCGCGTTATCCGCGCTAACCAACGGCACCGCGGCCTGCCAATAAATCGGTCTTATCGCCGTAGACCACACGGGCCGAGCCCGCGCGCGGCTTTTCATCCGAATTTAGTTGGCGCGGATCGGTAAATATGCGACCGCGGGCTTTCCGCGCGCGGATTCCTGATTTAAGAAGCCGGCGGAATTATCATGCGAAGCAACGGGAGGGGGGGAGAGGAGGGCTCGGGTTTTATCGGCGCGACGGTCACGTACGATCGTTCCCCCCCCCCCCCTCCTGCCCGCCTCGCGGCTATTTATACCGGTTAATCCAATTTTCGCGGATACTTCTGTCTCGTACCTGCACCACGTCGCAGTCCTTCCAGAGGCGAAGCTCGCGGGGCGAGGACTCCACCTGGGTGGCTGGCCGTGCCCTTATGGCCACCAATTGGCCCCGGGGCTGTTTCACCGAAATTAAGGCGTGTTTCCCGGCCGGTATATCGGGCTGCCTCACCTGGAACACACGCGGCCAACGAGAATGAAACCGCCCACGCAATTGCCGCGTCTCCCATTTCGATAACGGCGCCGCCATTTTGCATAACAATGTTGGAAAATTGTAGAACCGTCCGCTGAAATTCCCCCCCCCCCCATGCTCGACGACCACGTTTCGGAATTAAAGAGCACCGCGGGGGCGAAAACAGTGTCCGACGCGAATGCTAATCCGCGCGAAAATCAAATTTTCAATCCTCTTGAAACCGAACGATTGTTTGCCTTCGGGTTCCTAAGGGGATGAAGTAATTTCCAGCGTACACATGGATTACCTATAATCTCTAGAAACGATTCACCAAAGCTGTGAAAATAGCAGATGTCATTAATCCAGTTCTCGTTTTCGGAGATGTAAAATAATATAGGCCCTAAATAAAATTTCGCCGACAGGCTAATTGTCCTGAAGCGTTCGTCGCAGCATCCAGCAACGGATCGGAGAATTCCGCTCGGGGAGCCGTGCCGAATCGAATTACTTCTGGATCAAAGACTGCCACGATATACATACTACGTCGATTCAAAGCAGCCTCTTTAGGGCTAAGTATATGTCGGTCAACGTTGGGTACAGGATCGCTGCTGTTGGCCTCTTTCGCCGGTCTCCTTTGCGACCCGCAACGCTAACCGTAACCGTTTCCGGTCGGCGGCTCTTAATTATCGGCGCCCGTTTGACCGATCGCCTCTCGTTTTCACGGGCCCCTGGGTCCGCGGCGGCTCTCCGTACGGATCCCGCACACGCGTGCCACGCCGCCTGGAACCGGCGCTCGCCCAAAACCGACATCGAAGTGTATTTAGTGGCGCGCCGTCCGGCCGCAAGAATAATGGTGCACGGGGACCGCCGTCGACGTCACGACGCAACGCTGCCTCGTAAATTTCCAGAGGAATGCCGGAGTGCTGCACGCTGCTACGAATCCTCCGCGCTAACCCACGGATACGACCGTTCAATTTGCTACACCCGTGGTTCTGGCGTAGACGCATGGCCGCTCTCTACGAAGCACAAGTTTATCAATGGAACTCGACGAATCTCCGCTTTCCAGGACCACGGTCCCCGTGTTTTAAGGTCTTTGGATAATCCGAGACTAGTTTCACTGACTCTTAGATAAGGCGAGATCCAATGGGTGCTTCTCCAAGTAACCTAATTTCGTGACAACAATTTTTATCCACTGTGGATGCAGATCAGAGATTATTGCGGACATTTATAGAGGAAATTGTTTGGGGTACTTAGAAGGAAGATTCTACTTGCTGCTCGGGGGGGTAGGTTCCAATATGGCGACCCCATGTGAGGATAATAGAATTTGTGATAAAAATTCGGAATTTAATTTTATTCATTGAAATTATGGAGGATTTTTAGAGATCATTTTTCTGAAGAATTCTGTAAGCTTGGAACATTGGAGAAGAAGATTTGACTCGATGTCTAGGGGAGGCGAATCCCAATATGGTCGTCCATCGCGACTTTCGACATTCCGTCATTTCTTTCGGAACAGACTTAACCTACAAAAAATGCAAATCTGTCGCTTAATGCTCCTATTCTACAACATCGATTTCAAACGGACCAGGAAATACTCTCTGCCATTTCAACCCTTAACCAGACTATCTTTCACAGCAGATATTTAGTAAAAGCAAGTATAAAGTCTACGAGAACTAAATAAATATTTAGAAGAATAATAATCCGAAATATCACGGAACCATAGTCCGGTTTAGGGTAATAAGGGGTATAAGGCAGTCGCGAGAACTATCGTCTCGAGGCATTCGTAATTCCACACCGTTCTTCGAACTTCACCGAAACTTCGGATCCCACTTCGTCGCCGACATTGTTCAGTTTCGTGGTTCGGCGAACCGTCCGGCATATTCGTCTCGCATCACGCGGAATATCCCGCGAAACCGCGCCGCAAGAGAGAGGAATCGCGTCGCGAAAGAAGCTCGAGTTTATCCGTAAGCTGTCGCGGCTCAGGCATAATCCCCCGGGTCGGCATCGCGAAAAATTCCGCAGCGTCGCGGTTATCCGTCGCCGATGTTCCATATTTATGATGGCCGACGCCGCCGCGAAGTTTCGGTCCCCCCCTCCCCGCGGGACTTACCGCGTAGTAGCAGGTGAGATTCCGCGGGTACAATCCGGGAAAGTTCGGCGACTGGAGCCTGCACTTCTTCCGGTCGCAGCCGTGGAATATCCGGGAGCAATAGGTCCCGGATATCAGGTCCCCGAGGTATTGCTCCGTGTCGGGCTTCGTGGTGGTCGCCGGCAGCTCCACCATCTGCGCCGGCATCTCCATAGAGCTGTTGGCGTACTCGCTGGTGCCCGGCGACGTCGTCACCTCCGTCGGCGCCGGCGCGACCGTCGTGTGCATCATACCTGCAAACGGAATATTAATTCTCGTTTGATGCTCGCCGCCGAAGCGAAACCATCTTGCGAGGAAAGCCTCCCGATTGGTGCTCTAGATTAAGCGGATTTTATCTGTTAACTACGTCGAGGATAATAGGGAGAGAATTTACTGTTTATTCAGAGGTTTATTTATCTTATTAGAAGGAATGGCTGGGCAAGGTAGAGAGAAAGAGAGAAGAAAGGGCAGAGGAGAGAGCTTCATTATTTAGGGTAAGAGGCCAAAGATAAATCAAAGGCATAGCAGGTGTAATAGAGGAAGATGGTAGAAACAGATTTTAGTCAGTAGATATAAGAGATAATAGTGTGAATGAGAATGTATATAATGAATGAAAGGTTAAGATAGCAATGTACAGTTAGGTTTTTGTAAACCGAGTCCAATTTCTTGGCCGCGAGGCTGAAAATAAATATTATTATTCTTAACCTCTTGCACTAGGAAGTGTCGGACTCGTAACAGAGATTTAAAATTGAATTATATTTATTAGTCAAGGTTATGTCAAAATGATGTCAAAGTTAAAATGCATAAGTAATTGTAGACGAAGATATAAATTAAATAAAAATTCTACCCTCCATTTGGAGAAATTATTAAGAGCCAGTCAAGGTAGCTGTTGAAGAAATCATAGCGCAAGGGGTAAAATCCAATTTCGAAATTAGAATTATAATAATTATTAAAATTGGCTCGTGGTATGAAGGTACCATTTTTTAAACCTCGCACGGTCAGCTGATCGAGGGCGCGGAAAGATAAAAGCAATCCTCGAGCGACTTTCGAGACTTTACCCCGTAGGGGTGTCTTCCCTCCATAAGAGCGCGCGGTGCGAAACAATTTTTCAAACTTCGTACCGTCAAGCTCGACGCTCTGAACTTGCCGCGAATGAAAACACATAAAAGCAACCCTCGAGAGACTTTCGAGACGTCACGAGGGGGAGGCTTCCCTCCATAAGGGCGCGGCATTTTCTTTCAACTTCGCACAGCGAAGCTGCGAATCCGCGAGAAGGTGACAGACGGAAGCGTTCCCGGGAACTTTTCGGATATCATACAGAGGGAGAAATGTCCCCCATAATCTCAAGACTGCTTTTTGGATACTTTGTACAGTCTTTCGCGAAATTACGAGCGCGTAAAAGAGAAGCGCGACTTTATTCGCCACTTCGCGGGAGAAGCGATGGAGATATGAGCGAGGAGACTTTTAGAGACTTTTATTCTCTATGGGCGATCTCCCTCCGCAGGATCGCGTCGCGGCGAACGCTTTTTCGACAGTTTGTACAGCGTCGCGAACTGCAAAGTTACGGGGACGGTAACAAAGAGCGGCGGCAACTTCGGTTTTATGATGGAAAAGTCGCGCGAAAGGAGAAGGACTCGCCGTAAGATGATCGCGTAAAGCGCGCGAAGTCCACGGTCTAACAGTCGAGATTGGATTTGCTCGAAGAGGAAGGGGGCAGACGTTCCCCATGACTTCCTCTTTCGGATCGAAGAGCGTTCGTCGATCGGAGACAGATCGTTCCGTCGTTGAAAGAGATCGTCGCGGTACCTACCGACGAACGGATTCCCGTAGCGCACCACCGCGTCCGACTTCCTGATCATCTTGTACGCCATCCGGAAGTCGAAATTGTATCCCGTCTGATCCTTGCTCAGCCTGAGCAGCTTCAACGATATGGAGGCCGTCGGCGTCTCGCTGTAGTAGATCGCCGGGCCCAAGGACGTTCCGCACCAGAGGCCGCCGACGTCCGGACGTTCCGCCTCCGAAATTTGCAGGGAACCGTCCGGGCAACCCTCCGCGGTGAACGACACGAATTTCCCTAGGGTGAAGCTGTCGAACGTCAACTGAAATCACCAGAAAACATGCCACGGTCACCGGGAACACGACGATCATGTTCGCCTGATCGTTACGCTTCGTCGACGCGTTATCGTTGGATTAAATGCTATTTAATTATTAACTAATACTCGGTTTATTACTCTCGACTCGGAGCTTATGGTTTAATTTTTTACAATATTTATAACTTCGACGAATTCGCTGGCAGAATTATTTTTAGTTTTCAAATGTAGAGCAACCCCTAGGGGTGGACGATGACCCCATGAAATTTTTAATTTATTTAGAAACGTGCTAATAATGTTAAAATATATTCTGTAATTTATAGTATATCGCATGCATGTTTTAACGCAACTCCACAGTGTTATTTACGCTGTAAACAGAAGGGGTTGTTCGATAGTTAATTTAGACTGCGGATTTGTGCTCATTTATGCTATTTGCATGCTTTTATAATACGAACATTGAAACGCAAATATTAAATGGAGATATAAACGGATATTAATAACGTGTCTGTTGCACTTAACCATCTCGATTCTGTTCCTCCTCCCGATTTATGAAAATTGATAAGCGCGGTCTCCCGCGGCCTACTTACACCGCTATGAATATTTAAAACAGTTTAACAAGAGGAGAGCTGTAAATTTCCCGTGCATTATGTCGCGTGCCGCTATAAAATACAATATAAAATTCATTATCGCCGTCCCCGTGAAAAATGCACGCGTGCGTGCACGTTAATAAGCTCAGAAAGAGCTACCTTTTTTTTTTTTTATACAACAATTTCCAGCGATAAAGGTTCAGCGTAATAAAAAAGTTTCGAATATATTCTGTTTAGTTATTCGAAGTTCGTCGGAGTAATTTTTAATTTTTCTGTCGGTCGACGCAGTTACGGGGAAACAGAGGGGTGGGGAGGGGTGTCTGCCACTGACAGTTTTTCCGGGACGCGTTTAAACACAGTATTAAACAAAAGTTTTGTTAAACGAAGTTCACGGTTTAGCGCGGAATAGAGTTAACACGTTAGGCAAACAATCGAGACGAAAAATCGCCGGGAAATGCTTTGGGAGGAAAAGGAAATATTGTTTCGCGACAAACATCCAATATGGCTGCCGCGTACGTAGACGACGATCGAATTGCTGGTCAGGTTATGTCGGGATCTAGAAACGAATTTTTATGTCGAACAAATCGGATTCTACTGACAGACGATTGATGGATCACTGTAGTTCTATTTAATTTTTTTTCTAACCTTAATTTTGTCCACGTTTCGATTATTTCATTGGCTAAGAACGAGCTACGTTATTTTAGGGAGAAATATTTCTTGGCACTCAGTGACATCAGTATGTCAGATTTCTTGACATCAGTATATTAATATTTAATAAAATAAATTTAGTAATATACTTAATGAAATATTGAGTAAAATATTTAATAAAACTGTTCTTTGCAATCAAAGGGACAGAAATGTTTCAGATTCTTCTAATATAATAAACAGCAAATTAAAAACTATCTCTGAGACAAATAATCTAAAATTTAAAAATAACCGAGCATCGTCTAAAAAATGATCGACCTTCTCTTACTACATAAAACCGTATAATAATTAATAACAATTTTAAATTTTCCTCCCGCGACGTTTTGTTCTTACCGCGCAGTGAATTAAGCAATTTTTTAGAAAATCATCGCGTCCATTAAACGTTTAACAGCGAAATTGGTCTTCGGCTGGCTGCGATTAAAGTATCGACAGCTCTCTCTTCAATAATTACCGGGAGCCCGCAAACACGAGAAACGGGCGAGGCGAGCGTGTGCGGTTTTAGTTACCCAGATGAAACATAGAGAGAAAGAGAGAGAGAAAGAGAGAGAGAGAGAGAGACACGGTGTTTCGCGAGCCGATTCCCCGTCGGCTTTGATAAAGAGAAAAAGCCGGTTTCAGGGTGTATAAATAATTTGGCAGTGGCCCGGCTCGCGGGCAACTTTCATTTCGCGGCGAAAACTTTTCGGGCACGAACCTCTCTATCCGCGGGTGCCCCGGCCATATGCGTTATTAAAAATTCCGTCGTTGATCCTTGTTCGACTGCCAAACTGAGCTCTTACCCCCCGCATCGGAACAGCCATTTTTATCGGCGCAACACCGATAACCATTTAACGCTTCCCAATCGCAGCCGGATTGCTCCGTTCCGCGCTCGCGAGCGCTTTATTTCGCCGCTGGCCGATCTCTGGGCCACCGTGCTGACTATAAAAATTATTCGTTGCACGACGCGATATTCTACGACTCGCTTGTTGTTATTAACATTTTATTGAATGGTAGCCCCTGGATCGGCTTTTACCCCTATCGGCAGCCTGGGAATCGATTAACATGACAACTAATTATTCTATATTTATTATTGAGGTATTATTATACAGTTTTTAAACATTAGGTACCTTTAGCCTGTGGATCGGCTTTTACCTTTAATGTGGATAATTTTTACCCTTATTGACAGTCTGTCAGTCGATTATTATGGAAAGCAATAATTTGGTATTTATTATTGAGACATTATTATATAATTTTATAAATGTTAGGTACCTTTCGTGACTAATAGAATAAATAAAATAAATAAAATAGACAAGATAAATATTGCTTAATACCGATGTGTGAAAGTATAAAAATGTTCTCAGTCGAATTATCGATGGCGCAGGCAATAAATAATAAATATATACACTATATAAAACAAAATATTCTCTTGATATTTTAGACAATTCTTTAGGAATCCTTTTTACGACGCGCAAGCCTACGTAATCGAGAAATGATCAGAAGCCGCGAAGATTTTGAAGAATCTTTAATATTCGAGCAGGCTCAAAGCGCAAAGCGCCCGAGGCTAAATAGGTTCTCCCTTTGATAAACTCCGTTATTTTTCTTGATTAAAAATTAGATTGCCCCGCGCGCCCTTCCACCGCACGCGTACAGACACTTTAATAAACTCGGAAAGTGAACGAGGAAATCCAATGAATTTTCTTGTCTCGCAACGAATCCCGTCGAATTAAAATATTTAAAAAATTACCACCCCTTTTACTGAAAGACTCGCGCAGCTTACTGAAGCGCGGTGTCCTGCGAGTCCGCGATTTCTCCGTTTCCGGCTCGTTAAACGAGCCCCGTGGAAAATTTACGACGATTCGATTTCTTTTTCGTACGAGAATCCTCGCCGAGAGATTCACCTGAACGATGTCGCCGAAGTCGCCGCCCGGCGCGCTGAAGGTGAGCTTGCAATAGTAAGGCACCTTGTCCTGCTTCGGTCGATGAAGCTCCAGGTCGTAGGTTTTCCCCACGTCGCCGTAGTACGTTTTGTTGCAGGCTGCAACAAGAGAGAAAAGGGGCTCTTTTCAGTTTCAATCTCTTAGGGGGCCGCGGCTGCCTCTCTATCAAGAGTATCGCTCTACCCTGAAATCAGAGTTCGCCTTCCAACGGCGGCCGCAGAGAGCGAAAGAGACGGTCGAGTTATTCTTTCACATTTTTTCGGAAAAGGATATGCGACGTCGCTCGATTTTCTCGAGCTCAAAGAAACCGATCGCTTTAATGCTCTCCCCCGGTACAATTTACCTTGTTACCTTCGTGAAACGTCGCATTCTGGTTACTCGAAGCCATCCAGAATTCCGTCGTTCATGGATCGCTAAGACTTTATGCCAATTCGCTTTACTTATGCCAATTCGAATTTTTATGGATCCGTATTCACGGAAATATCGACAAGTCATTTTTATTAATATTAATATTTCGAAGTCGGATCTGTTTGGACCTCGAGTATAAATAGGGTTGCTTGACGCACGCGTTTAATGGCATACATTTTTAATTGGAAAAGTTCACTGTCGGTCCCGAGTCGAGCTGTAGTAACTTTCATTTTGTCCTTCTCAATTTAATTAATAACGTCGCTATTTTATTTCGCTATTTGTACTGCATACTTTCGGATATAAAAGTCAACTTGGGCATTACTTTATTAAATTATATTAATTGGTAACGTTTACCTTTGGTCATTACCGTTAAGATTGATTCATATATTTCTATTATCTTATGGTACATTATTTATTTATTAGAGGTTATTATTAAGCTATATTGTTAAAAAGAATTATTAAAAGTAAAACTTATTATTAAAGCTGAAGCTTGTTAAAAGTGAAACTTATTATTAAAATTAAAGCTTATTAATAAAAACTTATAATTGAAACTAAAGCTTATTAATAAAAGCTTATTATTAAAATTAAAGCTTAATAATAAAAACTATTATTAAAGCTAAAGCTTATTCAAAGTAAAACTTATTATTAAAGCTAAATCTTATTCAAAGTAAAACTTATTATTAAAACTAAAGCTTATTAATAGTAAAACTATTATTAATCCTACAGCTTATCAATAAAAACTATAATTAATCCCTAGAAAGTCCGAAAGGATCGATGAACGTCCGTCCGAGCGATCACCCGACGATCACCGCGATATTTTCAGCTCGGCTGAAACGAATCTTGGAAGCGCAGGTGCCTCCGCGAGATAAATCAAATATTTTTAATATCTTGAAACCGCCGGGCGGCCCTCCCTTCGGTCTCTTCAGAACGAAAACCCCTGTGTTCTGAATTTTTCAGAACACCCTCGACGCGTTACGTACCGACGTGTAACATCATCTCCGAGGAGCGCCGCGCGCACGAGGCAAATTTTCGAGTGGCCAGAACCGCGCGCTGTTCTCCACCTCGGACTCGAAAGACACACAATCTCCTAATGCACTCTGCCCGTGGACGTCTCCCCGCTAAAAAATTAATAGCCGGACTACCCGGATAAAAGGCGACGCGATATTTCAGCCACCGTGCTCGCGGTACCGTCTCCGCTAAATCAACGATCTAATCGCCGCGGTCGCTCCTCTATAATCTGTACCGTAGGCGGCTTTGAACATTTCGTACGATTAGATAATACTTTTGTGATAATAGTCGCGGTTTAAATTAGTATTAAACGTCTATGCTAGAGTTTAGACTTTTATAAGAGAGATGTATTTTATTCTATATTTTAGTAAGAGAGGTTTAAAAGAAAATTGAGTTGTAGTTAATTAATAGTTAGTTAATTATTATTATAGAACTATTGTAATTGAAATTTATTATATTTATAGTAGATGATATTGCTTCTGTTTAAAATTAATTGTTTTATATTTCTATTAAAAATAGATTATTGATTGAAATTCTGAGAACACAGAGGACTGTCTTCAAAAAATTTGGAACTAAGGCATGATTTCAATTACCTTCCATTTAATAATAATCTCAAATTTCAACTATTTTCTATCTAACAATAATTAAATATTCCAACTATCTTCTACCTGATATTAATTAAAAATTCCAACTACCAACTAGCTTCCATTTAATAATAATCTCAAATTTCAACTACCTGCTATCTAACAATAATTAAAAAATTTCAAATACCTTCTATTTAATATTAATTAAAAATTCCAACTATCTTCTATCTAACAATAATTGCGTTTCATTCAACAATAATTTTTAACAGCAACCAAAACACGAAGCGATTCGCAAAAGACGAATTTCTCTCAAGAAGCCGTCATTTCGCCAGTATCGTAGCCGCGTGGATCGCATGGATCATCGATCACTATACCAAAGACACCGAGAGAGCACGTTCTCCGGAATAGTTCCACGCAGCAGATTCAATTGTTCCCCAATAAAAGACAGGGCGCGCGGGATTCCGATCGCCGGTTACCCAACGTCGTTCTCGCGCGTCGGATCGCTGGGACAATGATCGACGAAGGGCTGCTCAGCGATTCCATCGATCGCCCCGGGGCAACCGGCGAAGGAATCGTCCCGCACGGAACTTGTCGCGTCTGTTTGCGCAAGTTTAATGGCCGGGGCCGCGAAAAAGCGCGCGCGATCGCGCGACGGAGAAGAGCGAGGTCGCCGCGGGGGGTGTCCGTGCCCGCCGGCGCTCCCGTTTTCATTGTGCACGGTGTATCGATCACGTGTTTATCGAGGGTAATCATCGAACGCTTGGATATCGGAGGCTCCCTCGGCAACTCCGCTAATTCACGGTAAATACCCGTATCGTTTTTGAAAGCTGTCCAACTGTCGACCGACAGGAGGGGGTGGAGGAGGCTCGACGGCACCCTCCTCCCCCCGCGACCCATTTTCGAAAGCCCGGCCACGCCGCCCTCCTTCGCGATCGCTTCCGGTCGTCGAACCCGTTCGCCGGGATATACTAATTATCCCCCCGTTGTCGTCTTTATCGCGCGATAATTGACCGTAAACGTTAATGGCGGCGGTATATTCGACCGTGATTTCGTTATTCGAACACTTTATTGTCATAAATTGCCTGCCGATAATCACCGGTATGCACTCCCCCCCCCCCCTACTTCCACCCGTGTTTTACGCGCGACGAGTTGTTTCCTCGGTGTTTGATCTCTCCGCGTTTAACGCGAAATCGATCCGCTTTCGAAACTGTTGACTCCGCTGGTTTTTAACACATCGCGCTATAATCGCGGGCCAGAGTCGCGATAAAGATTTCGTCTAAGATTCTACTGAATATGAATATTATTAATTTCTTCTGAATCGATTCTTTCTTCGAAATAAATAATACAATTTCGTCTAATTATATGAATATTATTAATTTCTTCTGAATCGATTCTTTCTTCTAAATAAATAATATAATATCGTCTAATTATATGAATATTATTAATTTCTTCTAAATCGAGATAAAAGTGATTTCTTCTGTTATTAAAATATAGAAACGAAAGTGAATAAAGACAATAAAAGAAACAAAAGTCGTCGCTAATAACCGCAAGTGTAGTTGATGCGACGTAAAATACTTAAAAAAAGAAAAAGAAACAAAAATTGTCTCTGATCCTATTAGAGAAATTATTAAGGATGAATAAGTGGTAGTTAACATAGTGAAAAAGACCCGTGACGAAGATTTCTAGTAACAAGCTATTAAGTATAAATATTCATCCGTTTCCTTAAATAGGAATAAAATTTTATTCCCTCGTGATTAATATTTAAATATTCGATGCAAGACGCAAGTTCGCGATAAATATAAAACTCGACGCTGAACAAGTAGACACGGAACAGAACGGACGTCGAACGTTTAATATTTCAACAGACCGCTACCCGAGAAGCTAAGACGGATCCACGATGGATCCGGCGCGACCGCAAACGGTGAAATCGCGGATCGGTTTCAAAAGGTGTCCGAATCGGCGAGGCTGGCCCGATCGAGTTGCTTTGGCTTCGTATCGCATGCTCTCTCCGTGCAGAATCACATTGTACAGGACGGCTTGATTACAACGCCGGTTCGCTGTGGGGCTTCAAGGGCTCATCACGGACGGCAAGGGGCGAGAGAGAGGGAGAGAGAAGGGAGAACGGGGGTGTCGGTGTATATACGACGCATTGGATCGCGATGGGGGTGAATAGATCGGCAACACAATGCACGCTATTTCCAGGCATCGGCTGGGTCTCTCGCTCCTAATCAGAATCCCAGTTTGCCCGGCTAATAGCACCCCCGAAAATCTGACTATCTTGACCCGAGGCAGCCCGAACCCGGCCCGAACACGGCACGACTCGCTACGTAATTCGACGGCAATTTTCGCCGCGCGTTTCGATCTGCATACAGATTGCAGCCTTCGCCGCTCGGATAAAAACGCGGCAGGTTATTCCGTTTTAGGTGGGAGAAAGAAAGTCGTTTTCATTCGTTCGGGCACCTCGTGGCGCCCTCTGCTCGGCCGCACGTTCGAAGTTAGCCTGGTTTCGGGGCGACCAGGATCGCCGGACCAACACGTTCCGGCCGTTTCTTATGCTCTTTACCTTCAATTTACGGTTAATGCGATGGTTTTTCCACGTTCGCGGAATCCACCGGGGTTCTTTTCGGTAATAGACCGGGCTCAATGGGTCTTGTTAGCTTTGGCTGGCGTGCGGTCACGAGATTAGGGCGACCACCGCGGGGTCCAATCGATACGGCGCGCGAAACTGCTCGACGAGTTTTCCACGCGATTTTTCAGCAATCGTGTTTCTTTCTTCATCCGACGATTTGATCGGCAGAATTAAATCTTGATTTTGTGGACGGAAAAATTGTCCGACAATTAGTGTAAAAAGTATGGCATCAGTGACACGCGATTAGGAGACGATGGTCGATGAATTGGAGAATACTGTTCCATTGTTTTCAAATTATTAAATTCATTGACAGAAGAAATATATATTAATTTAATTCCTGCTTAGCGCGATCAAGGCAAACAATTTTTATTTCATACCAAAATCCATTATTTACTCACTAGAATAATCTAACTCATTAACACATATATTTCGTTAATTAATAGTTTGCATAAATCAAAAATAATATAACAACCTTCTGAAATCCATCCAAGTATTTCCAAAATTCTTATATCTCAATACTAGCTATTAAAACACACACTATATAATTTCTTTACGTTTTACTTTTATATTATATATCATTTTTGTTCTTCTTTTTAATATACTCCGAACTATGTACATTAACTTCATGTAACTCAAAGGAGTTTTATTAGCCCTAATAATAATATAACTGATGACTTTTTTAAGGGGTTGGTTCACAAATAAATTTTCTCAACCCTTATTTGCAGCTTAAAGAAAAAATAATCTATCATTTTACACAGCAAGAATTCGAAGCAACCCCTCAGTTCTATTTTAATTTTTCTAATTAATTTCATCGAACCATCTATTATAATTTAAGTTCGAATTAAGACGTCGAAATAAAGCGATCAACCATTCAAGTTTTCGGAAAATCAAGGAAGAGTTATAGCCTCGCCTAAACGGGGTAGATGCTCCCAGTGACACAGTGGCGGTCGCGTTCGTTCTTATCGTTATCGCCGGGCCACCCGTTTTCTTTTATTCAGCAAGAAAGGCAGATAGCGCGGCAGAACGGTTTCGCGATCCGTGATTTAAGATTTCCAACACGCGGCGGGGGTGCAACCGCCGCGGTAATCGTCCGCGCGATAAAACGGCGCCCGCCGCGAGAAGTCCATATTTTATTGCCTAATAAAATATAAGAACGGCGGAGGAGGGGGGGGGGGGGGGGGGGGGGGGGAGAGACTCCGTTGGGGGTGGCTCGGTCACCTGTCGGCGATTTATTGCGCCGGATACGAGAGCCGGTGGCTGCGGCTCTGCGGAATCGGCTAAATACTTAACCAAAGGGAACGGTATGACCGATTGCCTCTGGAAAACCCCGGGAAAAGTCCGCAGTTCGCTTTTCCGTCCACGGAAAATCGTGGCCCCCATGATTCACGATGTTCTGAGATTAATCTACAACCGGACCGTAAAATAAATTCCGCGTTTAACCGATTCCTACGGATTTAAAACAAACCGTACAACGTTCTCCTTCGATTTTTCTAACGCGTGATCCACGTGATCTAAGATTTTTAATTTATCTTACATTTTACACGATATAAATAAATATACGATTCACTCGCGGAGATTCGGCGAAACGATACGCAACCGAAGAAACGATCGCGTCCCATCGAACGCGGAGGAATTATTTATCCGCGTTCGATTTACAAGCCGACCGTAAACTAAATTTTCGAATTTAATCGTTCCGACTCGATTCCATTTTTCCCGCTGTAATTTATGGTTATATTTCGCGGGCGCGCGCGCGATCGTCGAACTTTAGTTGGAAAAGCGCGCGCAAAATGAAACGATTATATCATTTCGGCTGTATCATAAAGCAGAGCGGTGTTTTAATTGACAAATATATGTTGGCGCGATTGAATTTTAGCAAGTAAATATACGCGGAGGAATGCACGGGAGTTTCGGTAAATAAATGTTACGGGGAAGGGATCGATCGAGTTTTAGTTGGCAAATATGTATCGGTATGATTAAATTTTCGCAGTCGAAAATCCACGTCGACGCGATTAAATTCCGGTAAATAGCTGTCGGATTATTAAACGATTTAATATCGTTAGATAAATGAGCGCAGCTGAGATCGAATCTTTACGGTTTTGTGAAACGCGGCGTTCGCTGTAAGTTGGTCGATTATGGTGCTGTTTACCGATAGCTGTTAACCCCTTGCACTATTACAACGAGTTAGACTCGTGATACAGATTCCGTGCAAGATCTACTTATTAATTAAATTAATAAATTATGAATTTCTTCTATATCGAAATGAAAATAAATTCGTCTGTTATCAAAGCTTGGAAACAAAAATACATATAGACAATGAAAGAAAGAGAGACTATCTAAACCTTTTATTAGAAATATTAAGGATAAATAAGTGCTGATCAACGCGGCGTGAAGGGGATCGCAGTGCAAGGGGTTAAGGTTATAGTTCAGAAAAGAAATAAAAATACTTATTTATATATTTGTCTTGAGAACAGTGTCTTTTCGTGTTTAGTGGATAGTAAATGCTATATAAAAGCGAGAGTGGCGTAACAATAATCCATTATTAATATTTAATAATCGAGAGTGATGAGAGGAAGCTTCTTTTTTCTTTTCAAAAGCGAGAGCGTCGTAAGAATAAATTACTAAATATTGAACAAGGATGAAAGAACGTCTCATTTATAATATTTTATTATATACTTTTTTAATATTTTTTTATCGTCCTTTATTAATATTTAATAATCGAGTGAGATGAGAGGAAGCCTCTTTTTTCTTTTCAAAACCGAGAGTGTCGTAAGAGTTAATTACTAAATATTGAACAAGGATGATAGAACGTCTCTTTTTTCTTCTCGTCGAATAATCGCGAGCCTCGAGTTGCGGCCGAGAAGGCGGTCGGCTCACCGGGGCATTGACAAAGGCCCGCAATTCCTCAGGAATCCTCGAGGACGCGGCCGGACGCATCCGCGCGGCGCGCCAGCCGCGGGAGTAGTTGATGCCGGCCATTAGTCAGCCGCGGGGTAAGTCAGTCATTAGAAAGCGGATCCGCGGAGGAAACGCCGTTCCGAAGGCGACGAACGGTTCTCGGGAGGACGAGTAATTTCACGTAACAGATGCACCCGGTGAATTCGTAATACCTGGCCGGCATCGCGTATCGGTTTCCAATACCGAATCCTGTCATTAAACTTAACGACGACGTATATTGAATTACGGCCGGCGCTGAGCCGAGCCGAGCCGAGCCGCTCGGTTCTCCCGATTCTTGAATCCTACGTTTCGGGGACAGGTGGACTCTCATCATCACCTGGACACCTTTATATTTTTCTTTACCCGAGTTAAAGTCAGCGATTGATACGATTAAAGGTTCTTTAATAGCTCGATGACAGTGATGGGTTATTTCTGAGCAGGATCTTTTTTTAAATTTCTTTTTTATTATTGCTGTGGTATGGTAATTTAGCTTGAGACAAATGAGACTTGCTATCGCATAATTATCGCAAAATAAAATGCTATCACATTTGTTCTTCGACTAAGTTGGACTGGGAGAACGATATTTAAAGCAGTCGCATATCGCCACCTGTCGACGTTAACCCTTCGACATACCATCTTCTTCACAGTTACAGTATTTAGAAATATTTTCTAAATATAGTAAAACATTCAAAAATCAGCTGATCAGAATTTTATTTCAATTTTAAAGAATAGAATAAGTGCTTTAAATGGAAGTAATATTCTATTTCGATATTTTTAATACCCATTTATTAGCGAATATATAGGAATACAACTATCACTCTCTTCTTCTAATAAATTATTTGAAATTGAAACGGCTTCGTCCAATTCTCTCAGAGCTCTAAATCCCTGAAACCGCGTCTCGCATCGTCGATATTCCTGTTACCCAGCGCCGTGGCGGTATCAAGACAACCAAATCTCGTACTTTCAACGAACACCATACACGTCGGAACTTAATTATTCCGAGCCGGGAGCAACTCGAAAGTTTCGACAGTGTGCCCGGCCAGTTCTTAGACCGGCAAACGGCCGCGGGCTGCGAAAAGAACGGGTCGAGGTTTTATCCGCGTGCGGCACGATTCGGCGAAACTGAACGCCCGCTTATCGGACCGGAAGCTCGTACATACTCCGGGCGAGAGAGAGAGAGAGAGAGAGAGGGAGAGGAAGAGAGAGATAGGATAGAGACTGAGAAAAGGAGGCAGAGAGACGGAGAGCAAGAGAGAGAGAGAGAGAGAGAGAGAGAGAGAGAGAGATAGGATAGAGACACTGAGAAAAGGAGGCAGAGAGAGGGAGAGCAAGAGAGAGAGAGAGGGAGAGAGAGAGATATATAGGATAGAGACACTGAGAAAAGGAGAGCAAGAGAGAGAGAGAGAGAGAGTGGTAGATACAAAAGTAGAGATAGAGACAGAAATAGAGATAAAAATAGAGATAGAGATATAGAGAGACAGAGATAGAGAGAGACAGAGATATAAATATAGAGACGGAGAGAGAGAGAGAGAGAGACAGTGAGACAGAGAGAGAAAGAGAGAGGGAGAGAAGGAAGTGGTAAGGGAATAGAGGCGGAGACGAACGACTAGATAAGTGGAGATAAAGGAGAACGTGTAGCGACTGAATAAAACGTGTCGCGTTTCCCGCCGCGGCACGGTTCGTTTCACCGTGCGCTCGTTCCAAGAAAACCGGCCGCCATTTTGAACCGTGGCCCCGGTCAAAGCGTACCGTGGAAACCTCTCCGTTTTCCACAGTTTTCGAGGAGCGATTGCGGCCGCGGGCGAGCTAATTTCTCGATCCCCGGAGATCAAGGATTAAGCAGCTTCGGCCATTTCCTGTTCCCCAGACCGCCACTGGCCAAGTCTCGGCGAGATGAGGTCGTTGCAAAAAAAAGCGCCGGAACTTGGAGAAGCTAAGACTCGCGATATGAGATCCCTTTTGTTCTGCGAAAGTCGGGTCGCGAATTGTATCGATTCTTTATTGTCTTGGAAAGCTGAGATCGTATCTGGGGAAGATAGTGATAGTTATGCTTTGCAGATTTGTTGTAGGTTTGTTGTATTGTTATGTTATATTATTTTGTTGCTTAAGCTAGGGTGAATTTGTTCTTTAGTTTGCTGGAGTTTGTAGTTAATAGGTAATTGATACATTATTATATCAATTACCTTATATTATTACATATTATATATTATTATAACAGATACTTTATTATATCAATTATTATTATTGATATATTCTATTCAATAACCATAATTGATGACTGAAAGGTCTTCAACTCGTTGCACTCAAGGGACGACTCCACGGCGTCTTTAAAATTTTGGTAAACGTAAAAACGATTAAAACGTAACAAAATTATTTTTATAGATATTAAAGCTTAGATTTAAAAAAGTTCTCGAATATGTAATTGTTATATTAGTCACGAGATTCAATTCCATATTCATAGAATGAATTCTGTTATAGAAAATAGAAATACTATAAGCAGAAAAATTATTTTAGCTTACCAATTGAAATAGTTTCAAGTGCACAGGGTTAATAACACCAAAATCATTTTGCAAATAACATAACAATTTTCATTGGCGCCACAGAGTCACCAGAAAAATTATCTTAACTCTCCAGTTGAAATGGCTTCGAATGCAAAGGGTTAAGAACACCAAAATTATATTAGAAATGTCATAATAATTTTTATTGGCGCCACAGAGTCACCACTCTAAAAATTAGAGTTAAACCCTGCTAAGAATATTCGCGGACAAATCGCGCAGAGGTTTAAAAAAAATGACTGAGTCCTCCAAAAAAGCTTTTCGAATCGCTCTGAATATCGCAGCGACTAAATACCTCGGGGGTAGTTCGCACCCCCTCGGGTTACAGTTTGATCGTACGGAGTCGCGAGGCCAAGGGAGAAGGAACGGTCTCGCCGCAGTTTCAGTTTGTGTTCGAACCGGTGGAAGTTGCAGCGGCCGATCCGAGGGAACCGGAAGTCAAACGATCCCAGATGTTTCGCGGAGGGGTGGTGGGCCTCTGACCGCGATCAAATCGGCTGCTCCCTCCTCGCCCCCCTCCCTCGCCGTAGACGACGCTCCGAGAATGATATTTCTTTTCTATTCTAGCGGGAAGCCGCAAAAAGCACTCCGCTTGATAGGATCGCACGGCGTCCGCCATTGGCTTCCCTCGCGGCGGACATCTCTCTAGCAAATGGATCCTC